>NC_053492.1:165920984-166220984 GCF_905171775.1 Rana temporaria | reverse complement strand
GCAAAAATTTAAAAACTTGACCTCAAAATGTACAAATGGAGTTGCTTCTTATTTCTAGACTCAATACCCTGTTTGTAGATGAGTGAATACTGTGCAAAATGTGGTCATTTACTAAAAGTGGAGAAATCAATTATGCATTAAAATTGAAAAAGTTAGTTAGAGAACCAGGAAGACAGATAAAACGAGAAAAAGCATTAATGACAAACAACTGTATAAAGTCCAATGGTCTAATTATTTTTTATTTGAGAGAATATTCCTTTCTTTGGGGGCCGAATTAGAAAGAAATATGATCTGGCATAGCAATGGCCCCCCGACCCATGAAGTACTCAACATATTTGTCGCGTACCTCACGAGCTGATTGGGGGGCCAAGCCAGCGCGACCAGTGTCCAGCCCGGGAAGGGGATCTGAGGGTAGTCTTGCCTCAGAACCGATGTCGGGTAGGTACGTCTGGGAGTGCCTGCGTAAAAAGTTGTGCAAAATGCAGCAGGCAAATACAACGGTGTCCAATTTATATTCCGCCAGATGTATCGATGTCCTGAACAGGCGGAACCGGTTGGTGAGTATCCCAAAGGCATTCTCGACTACCCTCCGAGCCCTGGCCAACCGAAAATTAAACACACTCCTCTCTGAGGTGAGGGTCCTCTGGGGAAAAGGCCGCATGAGGTGAGGACCAAGCCCGAAAGCCTCGTCCGCTAGGAACACAAACGGAAGTCCTTCCACATTATCTTCATCTGGTGGCAATGCCAGACCACCAGCTTGGAGACGATCATAGAAATCAGTCCGTGCGAACACTCCCCCATCAGACATCCGGCCGTTCTTCCCCACGTCCACATATAGAAACTCATACTGTGCCGACACCACCGCCATCAACACAATACTATGATAACCCTTGTAATTATAATAGTAGGACCCCGAGTGGGGTGGGGGCACAATGCGGACGTGTTTCCCATCTATTGCTCCACCGCAGTTAGGAAAATCCCACCGCTGGGCAAATTGGGAAGCCACAGACTGCCATTCCTGTGGTGTGGAGGGTAGCTGTGGGGACAAACAAAAAAAGAGATTTAGTACTTTGGAATCAAAACATCCTACAAGCATCCTTGTGACACTTCAAAGTATTAAAATTGCATAAGAAAAATTTGCATGGAGAATTTGGGAAATGAAATATATAGGGCCACTTCATTAAGAGACTCCACAGCCCTCTGATGGGGACAATAAAAGTTTGAAGGGGGGGGGGGGGACACAAAAACCAAAAAGTCCTGTTTTAAAAAATGGCAAGGTGGGTTTGTCCCTAGGATAGCATGCTGGACAGGTTAATATTGGGTAAGGGACAAATATGCAGGTAGGCCAAGAAAAAAACATGTAAAGCTGATATCAACATGCATAGGGAGAAAAGGGAACGTTAGTTAAACACACAGCATATCTGGGAAATTAAAAATTAAGTTAGTTAGCAACATTATTACAGCCAGGAAACTTACCTTAATATACTCCTCATGCATAACTTTGATGATGGCAGCACACGTGTCCGGTATGATGACCCCAAGCGCCTGCGGAGAGATGCCTGTTGAGAACTTGAGGTCCTGCAGGCTCCTCCCAGTCGCCAGGTACCGCAACGTGGCAATAAGCCTCTGCTCGGCCGTGATGGCTTGGCGCATCACAGTGTCCTGCCTCGTGATATAGGGGGACAGAAGTTCCAGCAGACTGTTGAATACGGGGTCCGTCATGCGGAGAAAATTCCTAAAGTCATTAGGATTATTCTCCTGGAGTTCCCTAAGCAGAGGCATATGTGAGAACTGGTCACGCTGGCGCAACCAATTCTTGGTCCAGAAACGCCTCCGCCCCCTGTTTCTGGCCAAAGTACTGGAAAAATGAACATATCCAGCAGCCATCCCATAAACAGCACCAACTCGCGAAAATTGACGCTGCTGCTCCATCATGGCTTCAAACCGGCCGGCTGGTCAGTCAAGAACACACTCAAACAGAAAGCACTCGCAAATCCAGCACTACCTGCGACAAACGCGTGACAAACAGATACGAGCGCACAGGATGCAACTGCTAAAGCAGAAACAACCTGCTAGCCTATAGCCGAATGACAACTACGTTACCGCAAGCACACGCACTGAACCCGTGAATACACGCTGTCAAAGCCTGGAGACCGAGAAGCGCGAATCAGCTCTAACCAAACCTTCACTAACACGAGCAAACCCGTAACTAGCAAAAGAGGAACAGAGGGCGGCGCCATTAAGTTTGGTCTTCCCCTTTATAGTGACGTCGTACGTAGTTTACGTGCACGCGTTCCGGTACGACGGTAATTTGGTCCGCTGGTGTGTACACGCCAGCGGAACCAAACACAAATCAGCCTTGTACGCCGGAAACTGTCGGGCAGACAGTTTCCAGCGCACAGATCCGGTCGTGAGTACAAGGCCTCAAACAACTAAAGAAATGCAGAAAACCGCACGCAAATTGCTTGGCAAACTGTCCTTATCGGAATTTCTGAATTTCAATTATCTTACTGCTTACTAAAAACTGTGTATCATTTTAGCGATTCTGCCAGTGTAACTTTATGTCTCAAACTTTTGTCAGAACTTTTATGCAGACTTGTTCTTGTGTGACCAGAAAGACAATAACTTTCTCTTGTATCACTTTTCAGTTCAGAGAGTGCGCTAAATAACTTGAATAATAAAATCGTTCTTTATATCAGAAATGTTCATGCTTTACTGGCGTTCAGTGAAATTACAGCTTTTTAGCAAATTAATTTATTTCTATATAGCAGCAGGATTAAACATTCCCTGGCACATTTTAGTACGTGTCTACCTGAGAAATTCATGAAAGCTGAGAAAGCTTCTGTATTAGGTCAGGCTAGGCACAAAGAAGCCCTTATTTCCTGTCCAAAACAAATTTCTTCATTTATTTGTAGACATCAAGCCCCAGACCCAAGCCAAGAACTCCAGCGTAGTATTGAATTCCACGTTAGTGATAAAGAAAAGTGAGCTTGCCATGTGGCAGATTGGCTTTCATGTACAGTCAATTACATGTGTAGACAGCAGAGGGCACTTGTAGCCCTTTTTCCTGCACGCAAGAGATCCTTTAGATATGATTTTTCAAACACCGTAGTGCAAAAACACGTTTATCCATGTTTTTTGATAAAATTAATCTCCTCTGCGTGAAGTTTGCCCCATCCTATAAAATTGTGGTAGGCCTTGCCAGTGCTCTTTCTCTAACTGACTGCTAAGTGGAAGTGACAGCATTTGCTGTAACCAAATGGCAGGTCTTAGGCCCCATACACACGATAGAATCCATCCGCTGAAAAATCCCAGCGAATGGGTTTCAGCGGATAGATCCTATGGTGTGTACACTCCAGCGGATCTGTTTCCGTGGATATTTATCCCCTGGGATGGATTTCCAGCGGATAAATATTTGATGACATGCTATCAAATCTATCCGCTGGAATCCATCCCAACGGATGGATCCGCTGGTCTGTACAGACTCACCGGATCCATCCGTCCGAAGGGATCCCCCGCATGCGTCGTAATGATTCGACGCATGCGTGGAATTCCTTATATGACAGCGTCGCGCACGTCGCCGTGTCATAATCGCAGCGACGGCGCGACACGTCATCGCCAGAGGATTTCGGCGCGGATTTCGATTCGATGGTGAGTACACTCCATCGCATGGAAATCCGCGCAAATCCTCGAGAGGATATATCCGTGGAAACGGTCCGCTGGACCGTATCCGCGGATAAATCCTCTCGTGAGTATGGGGCCGTAGTGTTGTTATAAGAAAGGCATACCCCAGAATTCCCTTGCAGGGACATTACTAAAGTATTTTAACAAAGATGAAAATTCTAATCCAGGGAATGCCTATAATTTGATATTAAGCTCTGTGCGGGCTTCAGGGACAAGCAGAGGGACAAATATATAGCCTACAGACTTTATGAGATTTATACTAACTTATTGACATATATTTTTATACTAGGGACTCATATCTACCATATCACAGGTGTTTTATATAAAAGGGCATTTATTGTCAGCATAAAGCAATTTGTTGTCTTTAGGGTATCTTGGCCAAGATTTTTATTTTTTATTTTATATGGTTTATTGAACAATAAAGTGTAGATTTTTACCACTAAAGCTTTGTACACACGACCGAGGAACTCGACGGGCGAAACACATCGTTTTCCTCGTCGAGTTCCTTGTTAGGCTGTCGAGGAACTCGACAAGGCAAGTTTCTCCATTCCCGTCGAGGAAAAAGAAGACATGCTCTCTTTTTGGCTCGACGGGATCCTCGACAGTTACCTCGTCTAAAAATGTACACACGACCGGTTTCCTCGGCAAAAAAAAATCCCAGCAAGTTTCTTGCTGGTTTTTGCAGAGAAACTCGGTCGTGTGTACGAGGCTTTAAGCCCCGGACCATTTTGTTGCTAAAGGACCAGGCCCCTTTTTGCGATTCAGCGCTGCGTCACTTTAACTGACAATCGTGTGACGTGGCTCCCAAACAAAATTTACTTCCTTTTTTTCTCACAAATAGAGCTTTCTTTTGGTGGTATTTGGTCACCTAGAGCGAAAATTTTGAAAAAAAATCAATATTTTTTACTTTTTGCTATAATAAATATCCCCAACAAATATATATATATATTTTTTCCTCAGTTTAGGCTGATACGTATTCTTCTACATATTTTTGGTAATAAAAATTGCAATAAGCGTTTATTGATTGGTTTACGCAAAAGTTATAGCGTCTACAAAATAGGGGATAGTTTTATGGCATTTTTTTTACTATTTTTTTTTTTTTACTAGTAATGGCGGCAATCAGCGATTTTTATCATGACTGCAAAATTATGGCGGACACTTTTGACACCATTTTGGGGCCATTGTAATTTTTACAGTGATCAGTGCTATAAAAATGCACTGATACTGTGAAAATGACACTGACAGTGAAGGCGCTTAAGGGGTTAAGTGTGACCTAAGGGAGTGATTCTTACTGTGTGGGGGCGTGGCTTGGCGTGTGATGTCACTGATTGTTGTTCCCAGTGACACTCTCACTAGGAAGAACGGGGAAAGGTTTGTTTATACTTACCTCTCCCTGTTCTTCAGCTCTGTGACCCAATCGCGGGACACCGACGGCGTTCGGGCCCACTGGCAGGACAGGGGCCTTCTGAGTTTGGTGCTCTGTGGTATGTATGGCCTCTGCTAACCCAAACTAAGACATTGTCAGCATTTTACTTGGACTAAAGTTCCCCAGTAGCCTCTAGGGGTGCTTATATAACAAGGTGTCAGGACCTGGATCATCTGCTGGTGGTTCCCAGAACTGAAAGACATAGTTCTAGTGGCAACTAGCGGGTGGGAAAATGTATAACCCCTCCCTTTCATCAGTGCTTTGGTGTTTTGCCTGTCAGCCATACACCTGCTTGCTGATTTATCCTGATTCTGTTTCGGAAATTCCGACAAGAACTTTTCCCGCTCTCAAATTTTTCTTGGCGGAAATTCCGACAGAAAAATTACGATGGAGCCTACACACGGTCGGAATTTCCGACCAAAAGCTCACATCAGACTTTTCTTGTTGGAATTTCCAATCATGTGTACGTGGCATTAGTCTCAGAGGAGTGAGAGAGCTTGGGATGTCAGAAGAACCACTACTGAAAGGCCAGATGTGAGTCCGTACAGCAGGCAGCTGTAAAAACAGAGAGCCAGGAAAGCTGGGTGAGATGGTCTGAATGACCAGTGTAAATGAGCAGTGGTACTGCTGAAGAAGGAACCAGGTGGTTTGGCATTTTTTGTTATGTTTTGCAGGTGAAAATCCCCTGCGTGGGCAGCTATTTGTGGATTTTACTTTTGTTTAATAAAAGTGGATTGGCAAGCCTTAAAATCACCCATTGGACCGGCATAGACTCCCTACAAATGTTTCTACAACTGAGCTGAATGCCCCAATATCACAGTACCGGTATCTAAACTTAGGTACAAAGGTTGATAGTATTTTAGCTTACCTTTCCTTAAATGTTGAGGCTGCCTTTGTTTTCTTTTTTTTACACCTTTTGTCTTCATTTTAACCTGGTAATCCTGTGAATAATCCGCCCCCTGATGACGTAACACCTACAAAACGTACGTCGGCAGCGGTACCTGTCAGGTGTCTATCCACGCTATCTCTGGCGCTTGTGGAGCCGACAGAGCTGGGCAGTATGCACGCAATTACGAGCGGGATCCCCAGGACAAACATTTGTCATATCTGCAGCCTCACGGGAGGCACATTTTAACGTTAAAGGCCATTTGGCTTGTCATTTTTTTATATTTTTTAATAAAAACAATATTATGCTATGGGCATTTTTCTGTTTTTTCCTTACCTGATCTCTGGGAATGAGGCATTATAACTAGATCCAGTCAATCCAGCATGTGAGCAGGCACAATACTGTCTACGATATATTTGACTATCTTTTTCAGTAAAGAAGTAAAACATTTGTGGTAAGCGCATTATATTATCTGAGCACTTCGGGTAAAGATGTATTAAATGTATGGTGAAGGAGCACTAATATCACCTTTAGCAAGATTTTTCACAAGATATTGAAGAAGATCTGTCATCTGTTTCTTCAAATATTGGGACTTATTTAATATGATACACTTTTTGTATAAGAAGCACAAATTTGTTTAGTGCATCACTAGAACGGTTTTGCATGTTATAGATCTGTATAGAGTGTTCTATAAATTTTTGACACAATCACAATTATAGGTTGGTATGTGGTAGTTATACTCTGTAATTGAGCGCCCGCTACCTTTCAATTTTCTGCACATTCACAGTATATCAAATACTTTATAGAGGAGCAGCTTATAATTATTTTTAATTTTAATTATAATTTTTATTTTATGTTGGTAATAATTAGATTGTCGCTGAATTCACCCCTTTTCTTCTAATCCTGCGAATAACACACAACCTATCCTAGGGTGATAACCATATTGAGCAGCATTGTCACCCGAAGACAGGGAGTGTGTTAGGATTACATAATACTGTACTGTAATACTTAGGGCTACATAACACCTCTCTCTCTACTCCATAATAAGGGAGGAGATTTGTAGTGCACAAAGGTTGCAGAGAACAATGTTAACTGATAACAGTTCAGAGGCAGAAAGCACAAGAAGTTATCAGCTCAAAAATGTTCTGGCTGAATGCATGCCAATTTTTTTGCACTTGTCAAACAGATATAATCAAACACTGTCTATTTAACAGACCAAAATGGAGCAAATAAGAAACATTTATTGTAAGAGCCGGTTCACAGACAGGTGGCACGACTTTGGGGGCGACTCGGCAAGTCGATTGTATTGAAGTATTGAAGTCAATGCAAGTCGCCCCGAGTCGCCCCCAAAGTCGTACAAGAACCTTTTTCTAAGTTGGAGCGACTTGCGCAGCTCCTAATAGAACGGTTCCATTGAATAGAGCGGTCCGCAACTTGTCAGACGGCTGAGTCTGAGAAGAAAACTGAGTTTCCAATTGCTTTAGATCACACTGAAAACTATTGGCAACCTTGACATTTGTTTTTTTGCACTATTTGGAGTGCATTTTGGAAGCTCTGACATAAGGCATGCATATATCTCTTGTCTTATACAAATATGTATTTTAAAGGGGAAGATAAGCAACCTGGCTTTGTATGCAACAGCATGTAAACAGACTGTACCTGCTGGTAATTTGCACATAGGAGATATAGCAGTGTGATCAATATTTCAAACTCAATACTGATGACGTAGATTTCGACAATTATGCCTAATATTAGTATGTACTAAGCGTCTACACGCTGAGGCATACAGCCTGATTACTACAGGGATCAATTGTTTATCTAAACCTTGACTACATCATGACATGAGCATACCTCCCAACATTTTTAGATGGCAATGAGGGACACTTACTGGCAAACGTATGTAGGCATAGGACACGCAACTTGGCACACCCCTTAAAGGGGAAATAACTCCCAAAAATCCACAAGTGTTTTTTTTAGCAATAATATTCCTTTATATTGGCTTTTAAAATTGACAAATGCAGCAATTTGGAATTTGGATGAAAAATTAAGCACTGGGAAACACTTTTTGAAAAGATAAAAAGTTCATTTTTATATACAACTATATAGATCAGAGCAAAATGAGGGACAAATGAGGAGGAAAGAGGGACAGAGGGACAGAGGGACATTGATCCAAATCAGGGACAGTCCCTCGAAATCAGGGACAGTTGGGACCTATGCATGAGGGGGTCTGGGAGAAAGAGGCCCAGAGGATGCTGTTAACCACTTGCCGACCGCCGCATGCAGATGTACGTCGACACAATGGCACAGGCAGACACATTGGCGTACCTGTAAGTCCCTTTAAATTTGCCGCCCAGCTGCGTGCCTCATGAGCGTGCTTGCAGGTCCCGGGAACTCGATGTTCCAGGGAGTCCCGCGATTGTGGTCAGCAAAGGCAGAACAGGGGGATGCCTTTGTAAACAAGGCATTCCCCTATTCTGCCTAGTGACACTGTCACTGATGGCTGTTCCCAGTGATCGGAAACGATCATCAGTGACGTGTCACGTGTAGCCACGCCCCCTAACAGTAAGAATCACTCCCTAGTACTGACTTAACCCCTACAGCGCCACCTAGTGGTTAACCTCTTCACTGCCAGCGTAATTTTTACAGTAATAGCACTGATCGCTGTAAAAATGACAATGGTCCCAAAAATGTGTCAAAAGTGTCCAATAAAGTCGCAGTCACAATAAAAATCGCTGATCACCGCTATTACTAGTAAAAAAAAAATGCCATAAAACTACCCCCTATTTTGTAGATGCTATAACTTTTGCGCAAACCAATCAATAAACTCGTATTGTGATTTTTTTTACCAAAAATATGTAGAAGAATACGTATCGGCCTAAACTGAGGGGAAAATCTTTATATAATTTTTGGGGCATATTTATTATAGCAAAAAGTAAAAAATATTGAATTTTTTTTCCAAATTGTCACTCTATTTTTGTTTATAGCGCAAAAGAATAAAAACCACAGAGGTGATCAAATACCACCAAAAGAAAGCTCTATTTGTGGGGAAAAAATGGCATCAATTTTGTTTGGGAGCCACATCGCACAACCGGCGAAATTGTCAGTTAAAGCGACGCAGTGCCGCATCGCAAAAAGTGGCCTGGTCTTTGATCAGCAAAATGGTCCGGGGCTGAAGTGGTTAAAAAAAAGGAAACTGACAGACCAACCCATAAGTATAAGGCCCCTTTTACACATGCAGACCGTGGCCCGGATTCAGAAAGGAAATACGACGGTGTATCTCCGGATACGCCGTCGTATCTCTGAGTGCGGACCGCCGTATCTATGCGACTGATTCAGAGAATCAGTTACGCATAGATTTCCCTAAGATCCGACCGGCGTAAGTGTCTTACACCGTCGTATCTTAGGCTGCATATTTACGCTGGCCGCTAGGTGGCGCTTCCGTATAGTTACACAATGAATATGCTAATTAGGTAGATACGCCGATTCAGAAACGTACGTCCGGCCGGCGCATTTTTTTACGTCGTTTACATTAGGCTTTTTTCGACTTAAAGTTACCCCTGCTATATGAGGCGTAGCTAATGTTAAGTATGGACGTCATTCCCGCATAGAGTTTTGAAAATTTGACGTCGTTTGCGTAAGTCGTTCGCGAATAGGGTGTACGTAAGTTACGCTCACGTCTAAAGCAATGAGGACTTGCGGCGTAATTTTGAGCATGCGCAGTGGGATATTTTCACGAACGGCGCATGCGCCGTTCATAAAAAACATCAAATATGTGGGGTCACAGTGTATTTACATAAAACACGCCCACATCATCCCCATTTGAATTAGGCGGGCTTACGCCGACACACATACGTTACGCCGCTGTAACTAAGGGCGCAAGTTCTTTCTGCATACTGAACTTGCGCCCTAAGTTACGGCGGCGTACCGTATGTGAGCTACGTTACGCCACGCCGGCAGATACTGCAATGTATCTGAATCCGGCCCCGTATGTCCGCTTTTTCATCCATCCGTGTACGAATGAAAAAGGGACATACATTGATCCCTATGAGAGAGCAGGTGTCAGCGGATTAACATCCGCTGACACCCGATCTCATCCGGATCCCCAATCCTCCGATTCTGCAGACGGAGGAAAATCTTATTTTTCCATCCGTCTGCAGAGCGGATCGCGTGAACACAGACAGACAGTCCGTGTTCATCTGATCCCCCCATAGGGAAGAGCGGAGAAAAGACAGGGCGGTCCGTGCACAGTGTGCGGGGACCGCCCTGTCATCCGCTGTCTCAGCGGGGATCAGCGGAGAGATCCCTGCTGATCAAGCAGACGTTTATGGGGCGGATCATCATGGATCCGTCTTGTGTGAAAGGGTCCTAAGACATTGAAGAACCCAAGTTTGTTTTTGTTTTTTTTAGAAAAGGTTGAAACATCTGGCAGGATATTAATGCTATTTTGAACCCCACAGGGGATGCCTTGTGTCAGTGGTTCAGAAAAAAGAAATCTCTCCTATGGGGACATACAGTAGATGTCAATAAAAATGACTTATTTCAGTAAAGTGGGGGGGGGGGGATTTAATTTTTTTTGTCCATGTTCCTCTTGGTGAGGTTTATCCCAACTATATGTACCAGGTAGGAAGTCAACAGAAATCTCCCCAGCTCTGCCTCCAGTCACCATGGGAGCCATTGGGAGCTGTCCAACAGAAAGTCACCATATGTGGTACAGGATATTTACAGGGGACTAAGTTAATGACCTCAAATTTTCCACACCCCAAAGTCTATAAAGGAGAAGCAGCCAGGTGCAATACCTAGCTAACTATCTGGAAGGGACAGCTCAAAGATACTTAACCTACTACAGCTACCCTATTATTTTGCTTAGGGATCCTAAGTTGAAGCCATGTGCTTTGGCATATTGAAGACTGAATACCTGCAATCAGTAGTGAAGTTGATCTTTGCCAGTCAGGCTATACAACTTGTGCCATGGGAACACAGCCTTTGGATCATTGCATGAAGTTAGATGCAGTTACTATATGTCCTCAAGTTCTACCTTACCACAGTTTTTGGCATCCCATACCACCCTTTCTCCATCCAAGTTGATTCTCCTAATAAACTAATAACAAAACACACATACACACACACACACACACACACACACTGTATACTGTGTTTTTATATATATATATAATCTTTTTTTCAGATTGCCAAATATATTTTTTTAACTTGATTTTCTTCTGCTTATTTCTGAAAATGTATCTTGTATAACTTAAACACAATGATATTGTGTAAATGTCATGTTATACCTATTTCCTTAAAAATAATGCAATTTAAATCACAAGATTTTTTAGTCTAAGTACTGAGAACAAAATCAAATTGCAAATATCAAGTAGGATATACCCAGATGGTAATAACGGATACCATGTCTTCCCTCGCAATGCTTCAGTATTGTCCTCATTTCATGTCAGATTGGTACAAAGACTGATCCTTTCATTTTTGATTTACGGTTTCACATTTGTTCGCACGCAGGAAGTTATGATGGAGAAATTGTTGTCTGGAATAATAATACAGAAAATGCTTCAAGAAAACTTCATCCTGACCCTGGTAGAGCTCTGAGGTCAAAATCAGGTAAATATTTAATAAATATAAACAAAAGTATATACCACAATTGAAATAACATTTAAAAATGATTGAACATCCCAGTATGTGTTCAAGGAGTATGTTTATAAAATGATATATACATGATATCATCCCCAAGAACCATAGATTTCTTGAGAAAAAATGTCCCTGGGAATAAAAGCAAGATCGTCCTTGGAGAGACTGTAGGTGTTGGTTTCAAACTGTCAGCAACAACTTATTACGGTATATTCCCAGCGTCAAATAAACATAGGCAGCGATTCCAGCAAAAAAAAAAAGAAGCTATGCAATGTTTCTGAAGGAATAAAACATCAAAATAAACCCTAGCCTGTCCGGCACTACACAGTTCAAGACCCTCTGTAATAGGAATTTGGACTTCATGTCCAAAGCTCTTTCCACTTACAATACTGCCAACTCACAGTGTCTCTCTTTGCAAGTGTCTTCAATAAGTACTACGAGTACTGAGTACTGTGTAGGCAGTTACTTCCTCTATAAAAGCCAACCACAACAGTGGCATAATCAAAAAAAAAATCCATAAATCCATCTTCTATAACAGCAACAGCAGACAATATCCCTTATCCCATGTACACACGATCGGACCTTTGTCCGACCAAATTCACATCGGAATTCCGACAGAATTCCATCGGAGGAAAAGAGAACATGTTCTCTATGTAAACTGTGATGTAATTCATCGGAATATCCGATGGAAAAACTCAGATGGGCATACACACGGTCAGAATTTCCGATGGAAAAAGTCTGTCTGACTTTTTCCATCGGAAATTCCGATCGTGTGTACGAGGCCTTATGCCGCGTACACACAACCATTTTTAATGGTCTAGACAAAACAACGTTTTTTTTCAACCCGATTCTTGTCAAGCCTGCCTTGCCTACACACGATCGTGAAAAAAAAATGCGCGAGCAAAACGCGGTGACGTACAACATGTACGACGGCACTATAAAGGGGAAGTACCATTCGGATGGCGCCACCCTTGTGGCTGCTTTTCTGATTTCGTGTTAGTAATAGTTTGGTGAGAGATGATTCGTGCTTTTCAGTCTGTTACAGTGTGATGAATGTGCTATCTCCATTACGAACGCTAGTTTTACCAGAACGAGCGCTCCCATCTCATAACTTGCTTCTGAGCATGCATGTTTTTTTTACGTCGTTAAAGCCTACACACGACCATTTTTTACGCCGTGAAAAATGACAACGTGAAAAACGACCCGAAAATTTAGAGCATGTTCTAAATTTTTAATGCCCATTTTTCACGTCACGAAAAATGCTCTGGAGCCCACACACGATAGTTTTTCAATGACATTAAAAAAAAAATCCATTTTTCACATTGTGAAAAATGGTCATGTGTATGCGGCATTAGTCCCCTTTCACATGAGCATTCTGATCAGGTCTGCCTCTCAGTTTTTTTGAGGCAGACCTAATCGGAAGGTTCATGGAGCCCTATGGACAGGCAGAAATAAATGGACTTGTGTCATTTTACACCCCCTTTCCTACAGGTCCGACCAAAAGAAAAACGAAAAAAAGACTGCAGATCAGAGGTACCCTGATGTAAAGGGACAGAGGAGTCAGTTTACACCCGTCTGCTCCTGTGTGCCTGTGTCTGCTCTGCATGAACAGAACGAGCAAGGCTGTGACATACAACCTGCTTTGCTCTGATCAGCAGGAAATACATACGTTAAAGTGCTTCCCAAAGTAATATCAGTCATCAAACTATCAATAAATACATTAAAAACATAAATCTATAAATAATGCAACTTTATATTAGAGAACATTGTTTTCATACACTTACCTGAATTTTCCTTTCCTGGATTAGACAGCACATCCAGGAGCAGCAGCGTTTTGGCAGAAAAAAGCGTTTCATGCATGTAAAGGCTAGGCGCATTTAACATTAATTAATTTCAATGGCCATAAAATAATTATTATTATGGTCAATTAAATGAATTAACACCCAAGCACTTAATGTGCCTAAACACATATACACACATTTACAAGCGTCAAGCCATTGGCTCCCGCTGCTGTCAATCAAATCCAGTGACATGAGAGTAGGGGGCGGGGCCGAGTCCTGCTGTTTGTGTCAATGGACACAGCAGCAGGACTCGTGAGCGCGCCTCGCACAGGTACCCCTATGAAAAGAGTCTCTTTGTGGGGGGCACCCAATTAAGAGGAGGGGCCAGGAGTGCCGTCGGGGCACCCCAACAAGAGGAGGATTGGGGCCGCTCTGTGCAAAACCCGTGCACAGAGAAGGTAAGTATATCATATTTGTTATTAAACAAAAACCTTTATATCTACTTTTAGACTTCAATGGAACCGCACCAGAAATGCTAGTTTTGATGTGTTTTGCGGTTTTTGTTTTAACATTGTATATAGCTGGTTGCTAAGCAGGGGTCTGGGAAGCCGGCCGACACGTCCTTAACAACCGATGAGTCATCAGCTGTCAGCTGAATGTAAAAAAAAATGTCAGCAAAAAAAACGGCGTGGGGGTCCCCCCCACCAAAATCCATACCAGACCCTTACCCGAGCATGTCAAGTAAGGAAGGAGAGGAGTGATCACCCCCCCTTCTGAACCATACCAGGCCACATGCCCTCAACATGAGTGGAACGGGTGCTTTGGGGGCGGCTCTGGGTAGGAGTCAGTGTTGCCAACCTACCAGATTGAAATTTACTGGCACGACACCCGAAATTTACTGGCGCAGCCACATTTTTACTGGCATTTCACAAAAGTTACTTAATTACATTTGTAGGTGCAAATGTCAGTATTTAGGCTACAAACAAGTACACTAGGTAAATAGCAATGTAATTTAAGGTAGATATTAAGGTAAAAAAACATATTTTTGTTATTTTCGATATAATAAGGGCAAATTATTTAGTCAATCACCCCCTGCCTCCATCCCCCTCCATCCCCCTCTGCCTTCACTCCTCTCTGCGGTGCCTCCAATCTCCCCCAAGCCCCCTGCCTCCATCCCCCTCTGCGGTGCCACCAACAATGCCTGTCTCCATCCCCTGCCCTCTGCGATGCCACCATCCCCCTCTGTGGTGCCACCAACACCCGCTGCCTCCAATCACCCCCTGCCACTAACACCCCCTGCTTCCAATCTCCCCCTGCCTCTATTGCCCCCTGCCTCCATCCCCCTCTGCGGTACTACCACAGCCACCATCACCCCTTGCCTCAAATCACCCCCTGCCTCGAATCTCCATGCGCAGTTCCAAACCAAACCGATCTCGGCTATTTTTACTGGCACATTTCCGCAACCACAGACATTTACGAACAGGGGGAAAAAGTGCCCGTTATTACGAACTGTCCGTAAAAATATGGACGGTTGGCAACACTGGTAGGGGTACATTGTACCCCTACCCATTCACCTCAAAAAGCAGTGAAATGTAAAAAAACAAAAACAAAACTGTTTTTGACAAGTCCTTTATTAGTAAAATAGCTCTAAGCTGTCTTCTCCCGGTGCCGTTTTCTCCCGCCGTTCTCTCTCCCAGTGGCTTCTTCTCCTACCGCTGTCTTCTCCGGCTGTTGTCTCTCTCGGTACTCTTTTCTCCCCCCCAAAAAAAGACGCTCTTCTGTGGCTGTCTTCCTCTTTTGTGATGTCGCCCGCTGTGTGGCATCTCTTATATAGCCATGGTTCCCCGCTGATAACTCATCAGTTGTTAAGGATGCGGCATCCAGTTTCCCAGCCCCTTCTAAGAAACCAGCTATATACAGTGCGTTTAAAGAGAAACTGCATGAAAACTGCATGCAAAACGCATGGCCTTTCAGACCCATCAGAGAAGGAGATGGTGGTGCAGAACCCCTCATGCCTCATACACACGACCGGTTTTCCTGGCAGAAAAACTGCCATGGGAGCTTTTGGCTGGGAATCCCGGCCGTGTGTATGCTCCATTGCGGGATTCCCGGCGTTTTTTAAGCCAGCAGTTTCCCTATGGGGAAAACCTGCGGTGCAGCATACACACGGCCGGGTTTCCCGACCAAAGCTTTAATGGCAGTTTTCCTGTCGGGAAACCCGGCCGTGTGTAGGGGGAAAAAGCTACCGAGCAGCTTCTCGGTTTTCACCTCGGTTTTCCCAGCTGACTTTTTTACCACTGGGAAAACTGATCGTGTGTACAAGGCATTAGAGAGTAAAAAGGGATTTTTAAAAATAAAAAAGCAGGTCAGGAGTGAAGTTTCCCTTTAAGTGTCTGTTTCTGGATGCCTTTGAATGAGCATGTTTGTAACATACATTTACTGTAGTTATACATTGTATAATTGCAACTCACAATTCAAGTCAAAGGTGGATTATGTTGTTCTGATTTCAGTCAGGCAGCTGAGCTACTCCCTGGTACGCAGTCTGCTTCCTACTTCCACAACTTAATTGAATAAAGGAGCTGATCAAGTACATTATAATTAATATAACAGTGCTTCAACCTTAATTATAATGATGCCATAGAAAAAAAAATCATTTGCATAGTTCTTCCATATGCAATGTATAGGTTTCGAGAATTAAGTTGATGTAATTAAAAATCTCAGAGGCGCAGATTATAATGGATGAGATACTTGTATTTTGCTAAAGAATGAAAGATGTAACAATTTTATGACACCAAAACTCATTATGTTATTAAGAAAATAAAATACCTGCTTAAATAATTGACTTCTACCAAGTACATTTTATTAGGTTAACTATAATTTAATATGTTCACTGCCTCAGTTCTCTGCAATTACATCCAGCAGATTGTGTCTATGGAAATATATTTCCTTGCTGTTCCAAAGCATTGTGGGTAATTGCTTGCATACAAACACAGCAGTGAATGATCACCTTACAGAGTCACCTTATGCACAGCTCTTCCATTACCATTGATTTTAACAGCACTGGGTTGAAATAACCGTTCAGATACCAACTACGAATAAATTCTTGTCGCTAGAGAATTCTAAGAATGTGCCTGCGAGTCATAACATTCCATTATGCTGGATCTCCAGCTTCTATCTTAGATGGTCCATTTACGTCTGTGATGAATAAAGTAAATCTGTGAAGGCCTTTATAATAGGAGGGACCATTGCTGACTCATTCTTAAAGGTTCAGGCTCTGGGGCTCTCATCCTGATCTTGGTAGAGAAGAGTAACTAGCCTGCAACCTGGTGATATTATATTATATAGGATATTTGCTGTGGATCACCACATAGAAATAAGCTGGTAATTGTGTCCATTGGATCCCTTAAAACTCTATTTTCATATTCTGTAACCTCACCCTGCCCTTACACCATTTCATAGAGCAGGCTTCTATTCTACCCTCTGATCAGTGAGTGAATGCGGCAGTCAGCAATTTTTTGTTATGATAATATGCCACAGCACATGACTATATGAATGCCTTAAGGCCATCCACCCTGGTGTCATTGTGATGCAAGGCACCCATAAGAGTTTCAGTATCATGCAGGGAACATAATAAATCATGCATCTTGGTGTCATTATCATTTAGGGCACCCATGAAACATTGAACACTGCTGTCATTATGATGCAGAGCACCCATGAGACCTCTGTTGTCGTTATGGTTACAGGGCATATGAATAATAGTTAGAATGAAGCTTAACCAGTAGCACGGCAGTTCCAATATTTACTAATCACTTCCCAAATAAATTAGAGAAATTTTGGAAGGGAGTGCTCCTGGGATAACATGGATTGGAATGTAGCAATATGAAATGCCAAACATGTATATATAAAAATAGTATTTATTAAGGTACACAAATATACATATGACATAGACAGAAACAGTGGTTAAAGCTAACATACAGTTAGAATTGCCAGAAATACATATACACACACTCCAATGTTGACATGTGGGTCAATATACATAGACGTTAGTGAAACCGAATTGTTTTGGAGACAAATTGCTGAATTAGTTTAACAGCACATATGTATAGCTCCTTCTTCAGGGTTATGTATGGGCAAAAGGCATTTGAGTTTTTCTATTAAGAGGAAATAAAAAAACATAATATCAAGATAACCATAAATACATTGGTTTGTTTCCTTTAATCTCTCATAAACAGCATGAATTATATTGATATCAAAGCAGCAGGGCATCCAAACAGAGAGCCATTAAAATATATGTAAAAAAGGAAATGAAAAAAGTATGTGTTTAGATACTTACATATCAACAACACAAATGCATGCATACAGGAAAATCAGGGAAGACAGGTCAAACAGGATGGAGGGACCCCACAAGTATAAAGGATCCAGCCTGGATGTATTGCTCACAGATGTAGACCGTGAACATATAGGGAAATTGACCCTATTGAGATCAATAGTAAGGTAGTCAGGCACCACGGAATCCCATCAGAGTGGACCTACTCTCACCAAAGCTCACAGGGCCAGCATAAGAAATGGCAACATGGGATCTAAAGGGGGTAAACAAAAGAAGATACTAAGCTAGGAGTTTTTTTGAACAAAGGGGAGAAAGTATAGTGTATCAATACAAGTGGGTGCATAGAACCCATCTGAGAAAGGAAGGTATATTACATCTTCAAGAAAAAAAGAAAAAAATATATATTTAAATGCTTCCATACCTTGGATTCAAGCGAGATGTGTATCCCTAGGTCATGGCTGTGCAACAATGTAAAAGCAAAACAACCATGATTAAATATGGTACCTGAAAGTCTTTAACCACTTTCCCACCGGACCATTTGTCAGCCTTAAGACCAGAGGTGTTTTTACAATTTTCCACTGCGCTGCTTTAACTGGTAATTGCGCGGCCATACAATGTTGTACCCAAACAAAATTTGCGTCCTTTTTTTCCCACAAATAGAGCTTTCTTTTGATGGTATTTGATTGCCTCTGCGATTTTTAATGTTTGCGATATAAACGGAAAAAGAGCGAAAATTTTGAGAAAAAATGATATTTTCTACTTTTTGTTATAAGAAAAATCGAACAAACTCAATTTTAGTCATACATTTTGGCCAAAATGTGTTCAGCCACATGTCTTTAGTAAAAAAAATGCCAATAAGCGTATATTTATTGGTTTGCGCAAAAGTTATAGCATCTACAAACTAGGGTACATTTTCTGGAATTTACACAGCTTTTATTTTATGACTGCCTATCTCAATTCTTGAGGTGCTAAAATAGCAGGGAAGTACAGAACCCCCCCAAATGACCCCATTTTGGAAAGTAGACACCCCAAGGAACCTGCTGAAAGGCATGTTGAGTCCATTGAATATTTATTTTTTTTGTAACAAGTGATTGAATAATGACAAAAAAAAAAAAAAAAAGAAATTACAAAAAGTTGTCACTAAATGATATATTGCTCACACATGCCATAGTTATATGTGGAATTGCACCCCAAAATACATTCTCCTGCTTCTCCTGAGTACGGGGATACCACATGTGTGAGACTTTTTGGGAGCCCAACCACGTACGGGGCCCCGAAAATCAAGCACCGCCTTCAGGATTTCTAAGAGCGCAAATTTTTGATTTCACTTCTCACTACCCAAGACAGTTTTGAAGGCCATAAAATGCCCAAATAGCACAAAATCCCCCCAAATGACCCCATTTTGGAAAGTAGACACCCCAAGGAATCTGCTGAGGGGCATATTGAGCCCACTGAATATTTTTTTTTTTTTGTACCAAGTGATTGAATAATGACAAAAAAAAAAAAGAAAAAAGAAATTACAAAAAGTTGTAACTAAATGATATATTGCTCATACATGCCATGGTTATATGTGGAATTGCACCCCAAAATACATTCTGCTGCTTCTCCTGAGTACGGGGATACCACATGTGTGGGACTTTTTGCGAGTCTAGCCGCGTACGGGACCCCGAAAATCAAGCATTGCCTTCAGGATTTCTAAGGGCGCAAATTTTTTATTTCACTCCTCACTACCTATCACAGTTTTGAAGGCCATAAAATGCCCAAATAGCACAAACCCCCCCCAAATGACCCCATTTTGGAAAGTAGACACCCCAGGCTATTTGCTGAGAGGCATGTTGAGTCCATGGAATATTTAATATTTTGCCACAAGTTGCGGGAATATGAAAATTTTTTTTTTTTTGCACAAAGTTGTCACTAAATGATATATTGCTCACACATGCCATGGGCATATGTGGAATTATACCCCAAAATACATTCTGCAGCTTCTCCTGAGTACGGGGATACCACATGTGTGGGACTTTTTGGGAGCCTAGCCGCGTACGGGACCCCGAAAACCAAGCACGGCCTTCAGGATTTCTAAGGGCATACATTTTTAAATTTCACTCCTCACTACCGATCACTACCTATCACAGTATTGAAGGCCATAAAAGGCCAAGATGGCACACAACCCCCCCAAATGACCCCATTTTGGAAAGTAGACACCCCAAGCTATTTTCTGAGAGGCATTTTGAGTTCATGGAATATTTTATATCTTGCCACCAGTTGCTGGAATATGACAAACTTTTTTTTTTTTTTTTGCACAAAGTTGTCACTAAATGATATATTGCTCACACATGCCATGGTTGTATGTGGAATTGCACCCCAAAATACATTCTGCTGCTTCTCCTGAGTACGGGGATACCACATGTGTGGGACTTTTCGGGAGCCTAGCCGCGTACGGGGCCCCGAAAACCAAGCACCGCCTTCAGGATTTCTAAGGGCGCAAATTTTTGATTTCACTCCTCGCTGCCTATCACAGTTTCGGAGGCCATGGAATTCCCAGATGGCACACAACCCCCCCAAATGACCCCATTTTGGAAAGTAGACACCTCAAGCTATTTGCTGAGAGGCATGGTGAGTATTTTACAGCGCTCATTTATTTTTGAAAATGAAGAAAGATATATATATATATATTTTTTTTTTCTTTTTTCAATTTTCAAATCTTTGTGACAAAGAGCAAGATCTGCAAAATACTCAACATACCTCTCAGCAAATAGCTTGGGGTGTCTACTTTCCAAAATGGGGTCATTTGGGGGGGTTTTGTGCCATCTGGGCATTCCATGGCCTCCGAAACTGTGATAGGTAGTGAGGAGTGAAATCAAAAATTTACACCCTTAGAAAGCCTGAAGGTGGTGATTGGTTTTTGGGGTCCCGTACGCGGCTAGGCTCCCAAAAAGTCTCACACATGTGGTATCCCCGTACTCAGGAGAAGCAGCAGAATGTATTTTGGGGTGTAATTCCACATATGCCCATGGCATGTTTGAGCAATATATCATTTAGTGACAACTTTGTGCAAAAAAAATAAAATAAAATAATAATAATTCTCTTTCCTACAACTTGTGTCAAAATATAAAATATTCCATGGACTCGAGATGCCTCTCAGCAAATAGCTTGGGGTGTCTACTTTCCAAAATGGGGTCATTTGGGGGGGTTTTGAACTGTCCTGGCATTTTATGAACAACATTTAGAAGCTTATGTCACACATTACCCACTCTTCTAACCACTTGAAGAAAAAGCCCTTTCTGACACTGTTTGTTTACATAAAAACATATTATTTTTTTGCAAGAAAGTTAAGTTGAACCCCCAAACATTATATATTATTTTAAAGCAAAGGCCCTACAGATTAAAATGGTGGGTGTTGCATTTTTTTTTACCACGCAGTATTTGCGCAGCGATTTTTCAAATGCATTTTTTTGGGCAAAAATACATATTTTTTTATTTTAATGCACTAAAACACACTATATTGCCCAAATGTTTGATGAAATAAAAAAGATGATCTTAGGCCGAGTACATAGATACCAAACACGACATGCTTTAAAATTGCGCACAAATGCGCAGTGGCGACAAACTACATACATTTTTAAAAGCCTTTAAAAGCCTCTACGGGTTACCACATTAGATTTACAGAGGAGGTCTACTACTAAAATGACTGCCCTCGATCTGACCTTCGCGGTGATACCTCACATGCATGGTACAATTGCTGTTTACATATGACGCCAAACCGTCGCTTGCGTTCGCCTTTGCTCAAGAGCAGGGGGGGACAGGGGTGCTTTTTTTTTTTTTTTTTTATTATTTAATTTGCTTTTTTAATTTTATTTTAAACTGTTCCTTACTTTTTTTTATTATTTTTATAATTTTTATTGCCATCTTAGGGCATGTAAATATCCCCTATGATAGCAATAGTTAGTGACAGGTACTCTTTTTTCACACCAAGATCGGTGTGATAAAATGTTTTCCCACTTTCCCAATGGCGCAGTTTATATCCGGGGAGGGGACATACCCTCCCACTGCTTGTAAAAGCAGTTAAGAGGCTAATTAGCCGCTAGGACTGCTTTTACATGAAAGCCGACCGCTGGCTGAAAAGAATGATACCAAGATGATACCTAAACCCGCAGGCATCATTCTGGTATAACCATTCAAAGTCCAGCAACATACCATACGTTGATGGTTCTTGTTGGACATGTATTGTAATCTTTTTTTTTTTTCATGCAGCCTGTTGGCTGAACGAAAAAAAGATTGATCGGTGGGTATGCCCACCATTAGAATACCTCCCTTCATCCACCCACTTCTAATGATGGGCATACATGCACCATTTATATATGCCGAAGCATGGGGGCATCCTCCCGCAAAAAAGTTATGCCGCTCACACACGTATGTACGCCGCATAAAAAGTTATGGCGCATACACGCGGTCGGACTTTTCCACGGGCAAGCTTCCGACGGAATTTCGACCGTATGTACGCGGCATTAGGAGCAAAATCGCTCCTCCGCCCCTAATGCCCCCATGCTTCGGCATATATGCTCTTTTTTTAACTGTGGTGGTGAAATCACCTCCCACAGTGTTGGAGTCGCAGGTTTATGTATCGTGGGAGCAAACGCTGTTGCTGTCACGCTAAATAAATCCGCGCTGCAACTGAATGGCGTACCTGCTAAGCAAATGATGGTTAACATTATAACAAAGTAACATTACATTTTAACAGTAAGATCTTACCATACCATACCTGCAAAGCAAATATCAAAAACAAAACAAAACATTTTTTAACGCAACCTGTGCCTAAAAAATATATATGCCGAAGCATGGGGGCATCCTCCCGCAAAAAAAGTTATGCCGCGTACACACGGTCGAACTTTTCCACGGGCAAGCCTCCGTTGGAATTTCGACCGTATGTACGCGGCATTAGGAGCAAAATCGCTCCTCCGCCCCTAATGCCCCCATGCTTCGGCATATATGCTCTTTTTTTAACTGTGGTGGTGAAATCACCTCCTACAGCGTTGGAGTCGCGGCTTTATATATCGTGGGAGCAAACGCTGTTGCTGTCACGCTAAATAAATCCGCGATGCAACTGAATAGCGTACCTGCTAAGCAAATGATGGTTAACAATAAAACAAACATTACGGTATAACATACCATACCTGCAAAGCAAATACAATAAAACATTGTAAAAATAGAGAGAATAGATATAGAACAATAGTGAGTGGACAGTAGAGAGTGAACATAAGAGAACAATAAAGAGAGGAGAAAAATACAACCACAACTATTTTTGGATTTTTTATTTTATATTTTTTTTGTGTTTTTGTGTGTTTTTTTATTTTTTTTTCTACTTTTTTTCACTTTTATGAAAACTATAAACTGAACGTTGCAGATTATGGTCTCTCAAAATGTGATGGCCATCACATATTCCGAGACCCTGTGTTGGTGTGCCTAGGACTGTGTGGTGCTGTACCCTACGCTAAAACTGAACTAGTGTGTGGTAGCGTTTGAAACATACACCAATGCAGAGACCAGGTTGGTCAGGACAGTCGGGACAATAAAAGCGGGTGTCACGCCTAAATCCGAGTTTGGTGCAGACACGACATCTTTTTTGGGGGGATTTTCTGGTAGGGGTACCAGCGAGGACAAAAGGAAAATGCCTCTCATACAGCCGGCTCACTGCATTTGCGTTGGGAAGGTGGGGCACAGCACCATCTGGAAACAGAAGGGCTTCGACGATCTCTTCCTGGAATTTTAGGAAGGATCCAGTCCGTCCTGAAGCTCTGTATAGCACATGAGCGTTCAGCAAAGCCAATTGAAACAAATACACTGACACTTTTTTGTACCAGCGTTTGGACCTCCGGGCAATTAGGTACGGCGCCAACAACTGGTCATTGAGGTCCACCCCTCCCATGTTAAGGTTGTACTCGTGGATACAGAGGGGTTTCTCCACAAAACCAGTCGCCGTAGGAATTTGGACTGCCGTGTCTGCGTGAAGCGAGGACAGAACGAAAACATTCCGTGAATCCCTCCACTTCACTGCTAACAAATTATTACACTGTAAGCAGGCTCTCTCCCCCCGACTAAGACGGGATTCTACAAGCCGTTGGGGGATGCCCCGGCGATTAGGTCGCACGGTGCCACATGCGCCAATTCCATAATCAAAAAGGTGACTAAAAAGTGGCACGCTTGTGTAATAATTGTCCACGTACAAGTGGTACCCCTTTCCGAATAAGGGTGACACCAATTCCCACACTATCCTACCAGCGCTCCCTATGTAATCAGGGCAATTCTCCGGCTCTACGTGACTGTCTTTTCCCTCGTAAACCATAAAGCTAGATGTATAGCCTGTTGCCCTGTCACAGAGCTTATACAACTTGACCCCGTATCTGGCACGCTTGCTGGGAAGGTATTGTTTGAATGACAAGCGGCCAGAAAACTTAATCAGGGACTCATCAACGCAGACAACTTGTTGGGGATTATACAAGGCTGCAAACCGTTCGTTGAAGTGGTTTACGAGGGGCCGAATTTTGTAGAGCCGATCGAATTCAGGGTCTCCCCGAGGACGACAGAGTTCATTGTCACTAAAATGCATGAACCGCAAGATCTGCTCGTATCGTGTCCTGGCCTTGGAGGCAGAGAAAATGGGCATATGGTGAACTGGGTGCGTGGACCAATACATCCGCAGCTCACTCTTTTTAGTAATGCCCATGATGAGGGAAAGGCCCAGAAAGATCTTAAATTCGGAAACCGTAATTGGCTTCCAATCTCTGGCAAGGGACAGCTGGGGATTAGCGGCGAAGAATTGACCAGCGTACAAATTGCTTTGGTCCACAATAGATCTATAGAGATCTTCGGTGAAATACAGCGAATAAAAATCCAGTGACGTAAAATCAACTGTATTCACCTGAATTCCGGGTTGGCCAGTGAATGGGGGAAGTACGGGTGCTGCAGAAGTGGTGGGTACCCAATCAGGATTGGCGAATGCAGCAGGAAGGGCACTATGGGGACGGGCCTGTCTTTGTCGTCTTCTTCTTCTTGGTGGCAGCGGGACACTACTAGTGCTTGCCACCTCTCCAGCTTGAACTGCACTTATGGGACTCGCCACGTCACCAAGTGTTACTGCAGTGCTGGATATATGACCAGGATGTACTAGGCCGCTGGTGCTTGCCAGTTCACCAGAAGGAATAGCGGCGCTAGTACTTCTCTCCTCCATACGAGAGCCCTGCGGTTCTTGCACCTCAGCGACAGCAGAAGATCGGGGTCTGGTACGCCTGACCCTAGCAGGGACCACTCCGTCGTCAGAGCTATCTGTCAGGGAGCCACTGTCGTCTACAGGATCGTATTCTGAGCAAGAATTTGACAGATGCGTGACCTCCTCATCACTATCTGTCAGGCTCATAAACAAGTAGGCCTCTTCATCACTGTACCATCGATTTGCCATTTTGGGCTCTAAATTTAGGGGTACAGTGGTGAGATTCACAGGCAAAAAAGCACCTGACCTGTTAGCGACTGAGTCAAGCGCTACCAAAAAAACTGTTAGCGATCGCAGAGATCAGGCCTGACTCTGCGAACGCTGCAGTTATGTGTTTTTGTGTTTTGTGTCAGTGATCGATCGATCGATACTGCACTTCGGTGGGTTGGGCTGGGCGAAGGGGCTAAACGCAGGTGCTAGCAGGTATCTGGGCTGATCCCGCTAACAATGCGTTTTTGGGAACCCTAAACTGCAGAGGACGCTAGTATAGATCTGATCAGATCAGGTATCGATCCGATCAGATACTATACCACTAAAGGGAGGCGTATGGTGCGTGCGTGGGTGTTAGCGCTACTGGCACTAATCTGACGCTGCCTGGGGCGACGCAGACCCTATCTGGCGCTAAAACCAAACTTTTATCACACGCCGGGCGATCAGGGGGTTAAAACTTTATTTCAAAAAATATGGCGGGTGCCCTTATGCTATAGAAAATAAACAAACTAAACTGCGTCACCTGTGACACTTATACTGTGATCACTGGTGACAGGGGGTAATGAAGGGGTTAAACCTTTATTGGGGGGGTTAGGGGGGGTCCCTAGACTTTTTATGGCCTAAGACTGATTACCTAAACACTTATTTTTGTCACTAATGACACTAGTACAGCGATCAAAAAAAAATCTGATCGCTGTACTGGGTGACACAGTGACAGGCAGTGAATGGGTTAATTTGGGGGGTGATCAGGGGGTGATCAGGGGGTTAAATGTGTGCCTATGTGACCTGGTGTTAGAGTAGTGTTCTGCAACTCACGTTTCAGATGCTCTCTCCCTCTCGGTCTGGAACGGAAAGACCGACACGAGGGAGAGAGCAGTACTTCCCCTGCCAATGTTTACAAAACATTGCCAGGGGAAGACAACCATTGGTTAGTGTGATCACCAGGTCCAGGCCAGATTTTATTGGCCTGGACCTGGTGATTGATCAGTTCTGAAACGAATCTGATCATCGGGAACGGCGGGGAGGCGCGCGCGCGCGCCCCATCGCCGTTCACGCGCAGGACGTATAGCTACGGGCTTTCGCCTGGGAGAGCCGACCTGCCGCCGTATTATGACGGTGCGCGGTCGGCAAGTAGTTAAAGCGGGGGTTCCGCGGGTTTTCGCTTTTTTTTTTTTTAATGCTTCTGCCGCTCTTACCTTGTTCAAATAAGCACTCGTGTCTCCCAGTCTTTCAGCCTGCTGCATTGCATTTCTCCCGAAAAGGATACCTTTTAAAATCCCGAGATGGACGTTTCCATCTTTACTGTGGGCACTGTGAAGCCCAGCAGCTTGTCCTTCCGGGATACGGTGAATAAAATGGAGAATTCGTCGCCGCCCATGTCACATGATCCACTTGCCGAGTCACATGACCAGCGAGATATCACGGGATTACAGCACAGGGCATCTCCTGGGATTCTCCTCACTCACTCCCAGGAGACATATCGCTGGTCGGGGGAAATTGTAATACACGCCCACTCCCGTGGGGAAAAGTGATTGACAGGACCCAAAATTCTGCATTACAAAGGTAAGGATCGCAAAAAAATAAAAAACGGATTAGTTTTTGTCGATGGCTGGTGGTTTAATACAGCCAAAGTCAAAATTTAGGGTGAACCTTTGCTTTAAGTCAATCAATTGGCTTTAAAATTTGTGCCTAGGAAAAGGGAAGGGTAGGGGACGGAGAGTGTGTAATGCTAGCTAGATGCCGCGGACCAATTGGTGGTCCGGTCTGCATCATCTGCATTCTCAGTGTATTGCTTACATGCGCCGTCAGAAGCTGCCCTCGATCCTTCGCGGCATCCGACATCACAGCGCCATTGCACGGTTGACGTCAAACTTTGAGGTGACCGCCAGCACAGGGTGAGTGGAAGTGCCGGGGAGGTGTAAAACACTGGGATGCGTGTGTGCGGAGCATTGGATCACCATGGCAACCGCCAAAGAGGATTGGTGTAGGAACCACCCCTAGGGGCGGAAGGAACCAATCCAGAGATAGCAGAAACATAAAGGAGAGCCGTGCAACGCAAGGCATACGTATGCATAGGGAAAGAATTCCCATAAGCCATAGACCACTTGGTGCACTCAAAATTGAGTGCTGCCCCAGGCGTACAGGAGGTCACATGGGCTCCCTTGTGCTGAGAAGCCTTGGCAAGCCAGGTGGGCCCATCCGATGATAGAAAAAATATGCAGTGCCTGAAATATGCTGTGTGAAAGAACGAGAGCGAGCCTTGTGAATCTCATTGGCACATCTCATTAGTAACTATCTTGTGTCCATGCGTGTTTTTTGACAATAGGAGTATACCAAAAGTGTATGGGAAAACCTATGGCTGCTAAGCCTCAGTGCAGAAAGATGGCCAAATTAAAATTAGGATTCATTTGACAGAAAAGTGGGCAGATCTCTGATAGAAGAAAGAAGTAAACTAAGGAACATAATCATGCTCATGGAAAATGTGTGGTATTTACATTGATCTAATTGCTGAAAGGTGGTTTAACCCTTTAAAGTGGTATAAATGTAATCAGCTGTGTGTATTGCTAAGTCTATAAGCAGTAAGGGAGTGTCTTGCTTGATTTTGCAGTATAAAGCATAAATAAACCTTGACAACATTCATTTATAAGGTAAAATCTAAAAATGCTTTTCGTTTCAGACTCTCGGCTACCCAGTGCTGGTAAGAGAAGTCTCTCCTCGTCATCCTCTGGAAGATATACACGCTCGCTGAGCGGCTTCTGCAACACAGACTCTGACAGCAATAACACTGTAACAAGATTGTTTTTCCTCGGGGGTAGAAAACATATCTCAGCAACAGGTGAAAGCTTTCCGCAGATTATATTCTAACACATTCCTATCACTGCGCAGATTGGCTACAGCCAGTTTTTTTCCTGCTGGCAGCCATATTATTTTTCTTAACAATTTCAGTCTGTTACTTCTTAAGGCACATCAGTTAGGCGTGATGCATGAGAATGAGAGATGATGTCATTAATGAATTAAAGCGGATGGAAACCTTAAAGCTAAACTCTGGGAATGAAATTTATTGCATACTTTCACAGGGCCAGCTTGGCACAATATAGGTATACATATGTGATAATAAATTGGCATCTGTGGAAGCTGTAAATGTCTGCAATTGCCTAAACTACTACAGTTATAGCAGCAGTCTTCTGGGTGCCGCGCCAAGCAGCTGTCCTTCTGCATATTAACCATAGGGGGTTGTTATTAGCTTGGCACGGCTGCTTTTTAGAAAACGCCTTGAATTTGTTTCAATGAATACAGAGAGATCTCTAATTGGAGTAGGTGGTGCTTGTGATAGCACACTTCTCTTCCCCATCTCATCCAAGCAGGAAATGCTTTGCCTTTAATTAGAAAAATGCATGGTGTTCTCTGAATGGCAGCCGTGCCAAGCTTGTGACTCCCTGTGGTTACTATGCAGAAGGGCAGCCACTTGGCATGGTACCCAGAAGATCATGAACATCATTTTAGTAGCTACTACAGTGATTTACAGCTTCCACAAAGGCTGATTAGGTATTACATATGCTTACTTACACTGTGCCAAACTGCCCCAATGTAAGTATATATCATTAATGACATTTAGTGTGCCAAAGTAGACTGTGGCTGTGTAATTTAAATGTTAAAAAAGCCACTTGTAGTCTCTATCAGAAGTTTGTGCAAAGCAGGAGCACATTCGGGTGGCGGGGAAAAAGCATTGTCATCCTTCAATGGGAAGCGCCTGAACATGGACCTTCATGGCAGGATGAACAGGTTTTATTTTCATGAAAGTTATAGATTTAAAAGCACTGAAAATGGCTTTTGAAATTACATTACCACGTTAAAGAGTATTTATGACCAATTATATTTTTTGGGTTTCAGATTGAGTAGGAAAGGATTAAAATGCCTGTCAAGTTTTAAATGCTGACTGTGTTCCCTCTAGGTTGGTTGTGGTCTTTCTCTGTCCTTTATCTGACCGTTATCAGAAAGAATGAAAGTAATGGGGAATCCAAATCTGATGCAGAGAGCTTTTCAATTAACAACTGGATTTTCTCTTATTTCTTGTTGTGTCTTCAGGACAAATGAGGGGACATCTCCGCAGTGGGACACACACACAACAAAATTTGTAAACGGCAGGGATTTTTACCAATCCCTATTCTATCCAAAAATGATAAAAACAAATTCAGCTATACATACAGTTTAAAGCATATATGAGATTTTAGTGACTGGAATGATAGAAATGTTAATAAAGCGTGTTGCATATGTGTAATAACCAAAGCTTTTCTTTACTAAGAAAAAAAGCCAAAATGTCCACAGCCTTGTATGGGCCTTATTTAAGAATGCATTGACAAATTATATTAGAAAAGGCCATGACCCATAGCAACCCATCAGAATACTCTTTGCTTCACTGAAATACCCATTTTGTGTTAATCAGTAAAGAGTTCTGACCCTCATTAACTAATTAATCAGTGCTTCAGTGGTCCAAAGTATTAGAGCAAAGATGAGAAACAAAGATAGCCATTGTAGAATGACCTAAAATCCAACACTTTTTTAAATTTTTGTTGGAGTTAAGAAGGGTAATAACTGGGCCAGATTCACTATATGATACACTAGGGCTCTGCTTGCAGATGGCAGAGGGAAAGATTCACCTTTTACTCTGTATACTGTAGTCATCAGCTACAAATTTCTTTCTTGTAAATAATAAAATCGCAGTCATCGCATATACAATAGCTTTATCTACACATGACAAGTCATAGATTTATTTACACATTGTAGCATTATTCTAAATCAGATTAGACTCAATAAAACAATGACAAGGATACAAAAAGCAAAGAAAATATAGTTTGAGGATAAAAATGATATTATAATATATCGATATTATAATTTTCTGGTTACAGCTAAACTATAACATCAACAAAACACATCACATTGATAATCTGTTTATTAATATTGTGAAATTAGTAGCAAGAAATCTCAATTTAGAGAAATAAATGACCTATATACCTCATACACAACTCGTATACCAAATCAGCATGCCAAATAGCAGTTTTTTTTATTCATTTATTTTCTGGAAACATAAAAATATGACCCGTGTTTTTAATTAATTTGCTTTGATATTATTCACTTTGAAGAGAAAAGTATTCATTAAGTCAGAGGTACTTTCAAGATCTCTTAATTTTATTGATTTGAAATAATGAGGAAAGCATTTTAGTAGCGGCAGACACTGTGACTTTGCAAGGAAAACACAGCGGTGTACAATGACCGCACACACTGTGCATAATCTCATTTGTACAAACCTGGCTGAGCAGCCTTCTTTTCAGAAGTGTATAATTGGTAGGTTTACAGAAACACTGGAGACGTACTGTCATAACACAAAAAAACATGCACTGAAGAGGAATAAACAAAGCTAAAACAACCAAAAAACAGTCATGAAAATACATTATTAAAAGCTGCTTGGGTCAATTTTCTGAACCGATGAAGTCGATGGTGAATGAAGTTTTTTCCTTTTTTCATATAATTTTATACAGTTTGTTTGCTTATGCAGCTCTTAGGCCGCGTACACACGGTCAGACAAAACCGATGAGAATGGACCGAGGTTCAGTTTCATCGGTCCAAACCGACCGTGTGTATAGCCCATCGGTCTGTTGTCCTTCCGTCCAAAATTTTAGAACATGCTTTAAAATCGAACCGATGGCCCGCTGCCCGATCGGTCCAAACCGATGGTTAGTACAGAAAGCATTGGTTCAAAACCCGCGCATGCTCAGAATCAAGTCGACGCATGCTTGGAAGCATTGAACTTCGTTTTATTCAGCACGTCGTGTGCTTCACGTCACCGCGTTCTGACCCGATCGGTTTTTGGAACAATGGTGTGTACGCACATCAGACCATCAGGCCACTTCAGCAGTGAACCGATGGAAATGGCCCGTCGGACCATTCTCATCGGTTTGGAACGACCGTGTGTACGCGGCCTCAGTGTTTCTTTTTGGCAATGAAGAACTCTAATTTAAAGGGTTCTTTTTTCTTTTTTTTTATCAGAAAAAAATGTTTATTAGATAGAAAAAAAACAGTTGACAATCCAGTTATACAGAATAGTTTGTTTGACATAAAAAAAAACAAGACAATACATTTGTACGTATATTCAAATATAGATATATGTGTCAACATACCTATCTCCAATGTGCTAGCGGTGCAATAATACAGTGAGGCCCCGTACACACGAGAAGACATGTCCGATGAAAACGGTCCGCGGACCGTTTTCATCGGACATGTCTGCTGGGAGCTTTTGGTCTGATGTGTGTACCATCAGACCAAAATCCCCGCGGACAGAGAACGCGGTGACGTAGAAGACACCGACGTTCTCTAACAAGGAAGTTCAATGCTTCCACGCATGCGTTGAATCAATTTGACGCATGCGCGGGATTTCGGGCCGCTGGTTATACGTCATAACCAGCGGACATGTCCGATGAGTCGTACTAACCATCGGACATGTCCGACGGACATGTTTCCAGCGGACAAGTTTCTTAGCTTGCTAAGAAACTTTTGTCCGCTGGAAACCTGTCCGCTAGGCCGTACACACGGTCGGACATGTCCACGGAAACTGGTCCAGTTTCAGCGGACATGTTCGGTCGTGTGTACGGGGCCTGATACTGTCCCATCCAGATTAAGACAATAACTCATAAGGTTAACTTAATTGAACACACTTTAATTGCCTATTCGTACACACAAACAATCTCTGGCATAAAAGTTCCCGTGGGCTGAGGTCAGGGGTATCCAAGCATGGTCCCCACAGTTTTTCGAATTTACCTTGGGTAAATATGGCTTTCTAAAAAGAATGAATTACCCACAGATGACACCCAAGACTTATGCATAGGGCGATCCAGAGATTTTCAGAGTAATAGGATTAGCCTTCGAGCATGAAAGAGGGCCATTCCTATGGCTATCCTAGAGTGTGCCTCCACAGCCTCCTTAAGTACATTCAAGAAACAGCATTTAGGATCCAGCGGGATATTCACTCTGACTATTGCGTTTTAAGGTGTCTATTACTTGTCTCCGATAGAGATGTAATTTGGGGCAACGTCACAGTAAATGGATTCAATCACCGTGGTCTCTTTTACATCTATGACAGTGTGACTCAATACTGCAACCTATCTTGTAAAGCCTCAGGGGTATAATGAGAGCGTAAAATAATGTAGTTATTGAGTTGAGTTTCTGGACCACATTAGGCGAGCATGTTACAAAAACCTGATACGCCCCCTCCCACTGGTTACCCGTTATCGGCCCCAGATCCCTTTCCCATTGCAATACCCCCTTCCCGATTGAGCTGTGGAGCGGCAGGGATCGGCCATCTCAGGCCTCTCATCTACTCGCTGAGAGGCTGAGACGGGTGTCAGTCCAGGCACCTGGTTGATCCTGATGACACGGTGCCTGGAGTGATTCCTGTGATGTCACGGGTCACAAGAGTGCAAAACTAATTGCACTCCTGTGACCCATAGGAGAAGCCCAGCCAAATGAGCTTAGGCTGGACTTTTCCTTTAATAATGGGAAAGGGTTTGTTTACCTTTGCAAAAAAAGGGTCAAGAATCCCCAGTAGGTGACAAAAACGAAGAACCTTTAAAAAGTATGAAAAACTCACAATATTTGGCTTAGCTTCTTTCTCCTGTTGGCAGGGTGAGCCAGCCATTGGACACTAGCTTCCAGCATTACAGTAGCAAGTGATGCCCTTATTCAGAGATTTGTGAATGCAATGTGCTCTCTGTTCTGTGGCAGCCACTGGGCTCAGCCACAACATCAACAGAGAGAGGATGCACTGAGCATGCGTGGGGCTCTGAACAAGGATGACACTGAAATTTGTGATGCTGGGGGCAAACGTCCAAGAGCTGGCTAGTCCTGCAAACAGAGGGCAAAGAAGATATAACGAATATTGTGAACTTTCCAGGCAGAACTGAGCTATTTAGAAAATTGGAAGCTTTTCAAGCAGGCTATGATGGTGGTGGAAATGATGCACTGATATGGCAGATATATTAATAAAGATTACTTAAAGCTGCTTAGTTTATTCTTACCCACTGGGGTAATTGCATAGACAGATTTTTTGACTAAGGCAAGCTAACCTTCCAAGCCCTTTACACTGGCAGGAGCCAGGGCTTCAAATGTGCTATGATATCTATTGTCGGTAAGAAGGGTTCCTGATCATGCAGTGGTGTGATTGGCTGCACAGTGCTGATGTCATCAGGAGCTTGTCATATATGCTCCTGATCCTTGGTATTTCACTGAAAGCTGTCTGTAACAGCTAGGCTACTGTCCTGGGGGTGCTGATGGAGCACATCCCAGATAAATATAAAGACGCATATACTTTTCTGCTGGACAATAAGGCACACCCTGCCACCACATACTGTATATGTGAATAGCTGTTTCAAAAGCAGAACATTTACCCAGATATTAATGTTTTCTCTAAAGCTTTCTCTGCCTATAAATGTAACTAAAAGCATCCATATGTTGTATTTAGCTACTAATTTTCTGCCTCCTCTGTTGATGCATTCAGTTCTGAGAAGTACATATTTGCAAGCTTTTAGTTTTAATTATAAGTAGGGCATAGCAATATCTGGGTTTAAGGCGATTTAAAAAAATGAGTATATTGTTTTAAACCAATTTGTAATTCTGATAAATACAGGCAGCAGGAAAAGTAAATATGTACTCAGTTCTTCTTCAGGCATATCTTTCTTGAGTAACATTAAATTAGCGATACATTTATTTTAAGTGTCAGAACAGTAGTCAGGCAACTAGCTACAGAGTCTAATCCAACCTGTATTTTAGAGGAAACCTGTAATGAAGTATTAAAGCTGAACTTTCCCTAAAACGGAAAGTTCTGCCTTTCGCCCCCCAACCCCCCACCACCACCACTTTTGGAGGGGGTTTGTTCTCCTGGGGGAATACAGGTACCCACTCCCAATTCCTCTTCTTGCCTAGGCGAGAAGTGCGGAAGTTTTGCTTCATGCATGCGCAGTGGAGAGCCAGCTGTGAAACAGAAGAAAGTGGCAGCTGACTTCCCACTAGCAAGATGGCGGCACCGGGGGCTCTGAAGATCGGCAAAGAACCAGCCTGGGTGATGACAGCGTTGGACTACTGGATAAGTGTCTGTTTATCAAAAGTCAGCGGCTACAATATTTGTAGTTGCTATATTTTAATCTTTTTACAAAAAAAGTGTAGCGTCTCTTTAAGGCTTCCATTGGTGACCTTTCATATCGATGCAATGGCTTCAGAAATGTATTAGTCACCGATTTGTAACAAGTATACAGGATCTGACCCAACTCTGACTTTTCTAAAAGGTCAGGATCAGTAACTTTGTAAAGATTAATGCCACAGACAGCCGGGAAACTAGTATTTTCAGAATTAAATTAACAATGGAGGCCTCTGTGTTTCTCAAAGTGCATATTTTCTTTAGCACAGCAGCTCTTTTACTATTCCCACAGCTTACAAAATTGATATACTATACCATCCAAATTACTGGGACATAAAGCACAACACTAACCACAAGCACACTTCATTTAAAATCATAAAGGACAAACTTTCAAAATAAAATTAGTAACATCGGGGAAAATCTTGACTGCCACATAGCCTTGAGAATTAGGGATATCTATCTAAGCATCGTTATTATAATGTGCCATCGGCTGGACAACCTTTTTGTACAGAATTGTTTTTTGTAGTTGAATTCTCATCCTGTTCTTACCTTGCCTCTGGCTCACCACTTCTCGCCAAATTGTTTTCTTCATGTTATCGAAACTTTCCTGCTTCAATGCCAACTTTTCTCCTTTTTGTTTTCCTTTCATGCAAAACATTGATTTCTCAGCTTTCTCGCTTTAATTAATGGTTATGCTGCATAATTTATAGAAAATATTCTGTTACTTAGCTCTTTAGCTGTGAGACTTTGGAAACCAACTTGACTATAACTTACAGTACTTGTTACTACCCCACAACTGAAATATATTATATACAGTGGATATAAAAAAGTCTACATACCACTGTTAAAATGTCAGGTATCTGTGATGTAAAATAATTGGACAAAGATAGATCATTTCAGAACTTTTTCCACCTTTAATGTGATCTATAAACTGTACATCTCAGTTGAACAACAAACTGAAATCTTTTAGGTGGATGGAAGTAAAAAAAAAATAATATTATGGTTGCATAAGTGTGCACACCCTTAAACTAATACTTTGTTGAAGCACCTTTTGATTTTATTACAGCACTCAGGCCCCATACACACCATAGAATCTATCCGCAGATAAATCCCATCAAATGGGTTTCTGCGGATAGATCCTATGGTGTGTACACTCCGTCGGATATCTATCCGCAGATAAATCTCCCCTGGAATGGATTTCCAGCAGATAAATATTTGTCGACATGCACAGAATATCTATCTGCTGGAATCCATTCCAACGGATGGATCCGCTCGTCTGTACAGACTTACCGGATCCATCCGTCCAAAGGGATTCCCCGCACGCGCCGTAATGAATAGACGCATGCGTGGAATTCCTTATATGACAGTGTCGCGCCCGTCGCCGCGTCATAATAGCGGCGACGGCGCGACACGTCATCGGCAGAGGATTTCAGCGCGGATTTCAATGCGATGGTGTGTACACGCCATCGCATTGAAATCCTCTGAAATCTTAGAGAGGATTTATCCGCGGATACGGTCCGCTGAACCGTATCTGCGGATAAATTCTATCGTGTGTATGGGGCCTTAGTCTTTTTGGATATGAGTCTATCAGCATGGCACATCTTGACTTGGCAATATTTGCCCACTCTTCTTTGCAAAAACACTCCAAATCTGTCAGATTGCGAGGGCATCTCCTGTGCACAGCCCTCTTCAAATCACCCCAAAGATTTTAAGTTGAATTCAGGTCTGAGCTCTGGGCCATTCCAAAACTTTAATCTTCTTCTGGTGAAGCCATGCCTTTGTTGATTTGGATGTATGTTTTGGGTCGTTATAATGCTGAAAGGTGAAGTTCCTCTTCGTGTTCAGCTTTCTAGCAGAAGCCTGAAGGTTTTGTGACAATATTGACTGGTATTTGGAATTGTTCACAATTCCCTCTACCTTGACTAAGGCCCCTATTCCAGCTAAAGAAAAACAGTTCCAAAGCATGATGCTGCCACCACCATGCTTCACTGTGGGTATGGTGTTCTTTTGGTGATGGGCAGTGTTGTTTTTGCGCCAAACATATCTTTTGGAATTATAGCAAAAAAAGTTCAGCCTTGGTTTCCTCAGACCATAACACATTTTCCCACATGCTTTTGGGAGACTTCAGGTGCGTTTTTGCAAAATTTATCCGGGCCTGGATGTTTTTCTTCGTAAGAAAAGGCTTTCATCTTGCCACTCTACCCCTTAGCCCAGACATATAAAGAATATGGGAGATTGTTGTCACATGTACAACACAGCCGGTACTTGCCAGATATTCCTGCAGCTCATTTAATGTTGCCGTTGGCCTCTTGGCATCCTCCCTGACCAGTTTTCGTCTTGTCTTTTTAACAATTTTGGAGGGACGTCAAGTTCTTGGTAATGTCACTGTTGTGCCATATTTTCTCCACTTGATGATAACTGTCTTCACTGTGTCCTATGGTATATCCAATGCCTTGGAAATTCTTTTGTACCCTTCTCCTGACTGATACCTTTTAACAATGAGATCCCTCCCTTAACTATTAAGCATTAGCACAATCTTTACAAAACAATAGCAATAAAGAAAATAGTAAAATAGTCTGGTTCAAAAGTTTGCATACCCTTTTTTCTCAATATCCTGTATTGCCCCCTTGATGGCCTGCAGTAAAGCTGCCAATTTTTCTGGGCAAAAAGACTCCAGGTCCTGTGAAATTTTTGTTGTTGTCTGGCAACAACTATATGTTTGACCACCAAGGTGGTTCATTAATGCAGAGGCCAGGAGATTATGATGGTTACTCCAGAAGCTTTATTTTTGTGGCAGTCACTGAAGGGTCGGCTTGGCCTTATGTTTTGGATCATTGTCATGTTGGAGGACCTAAGTGCAGCTTTTGGGCTTATAAATGGAAATTTTATTCCAATATTTTTTTTTAAATTTGCTGCATTTATCTTGCCATCAATTTTTATAACATTTCCTGTGCCACTCAGACACCCCACACAGCATAAATTCAAGCATGCTTGACAGTATTCCTACACCTTGATGACTCCTTTCCAAACATTATAAAGTCAAAATTGAAGTCTCACAGTGATGGACCCATTATTGATGGGTGCTCGAAGTACAGTAAATGCCACAGATGGTGCCATGACAGAAACAGATACAAAGATACAAAGTTACCAGCAAGTCAAATGAATGAGTTTCCTGTGTTTAATGTGATGAGAGAAAAGGGACCCTAAGAAAGGCACCCTGCAAAACGTTGGTTTCCTATACCCTGTGTGATGCTGTCCTCACAACATACACATGAAACACATTCATTTGGAATACTGGGGACTTTGCATCTTTCCTCTCCAAACATAAAATTTATGGTTGTGTTATACCCTTTAATTTTGTTAGTTATCTATAAAAATCACTAAAGTGCACCTGTGCCCAGACTATTGGCATGCAATTTATTTACATATTAAAAAAATAACAAAGTAGTAAAATAGTTTTAAAACACTTAATGACCTTTCTAGCTGCTTTTAATATGAAGGTATTTCTTCTCGAAGATCCTCAAGGACTCTAAAGCCCTGTACACACGATCTGTTTGTCTGATAAAAACGGACCGATGGACCGTTTTCATCGGTTGAACGGATCGTGTGTGGGCCCCATCGTTTTTTTATCCATCGGTGAAAAAAAATAGAACCTGTTTTAAATTTTTCTTATGGTTAAAAAACCGATAGAAAAAAAACGATCGTCTGTGGGGAAATCCATTGGTCAAAAATCCAAGCATGCTCAGAATCAAGACGACGCATGCTCGGAAGCATTGAACTTCATTTTTCTCAGCACGTTGTAGTGTTTTACGTCACCGCGTTGGACACGATCGGATTTTTAACCAATGGTGTGTAGGCAAGACTGATGAAAGTCAGCTTCATCGGATATCCGATGAAAAAATCCATCGGATTAGATTCCGTCAGACGAACCGATCGTGTGTACATCGCTTTAGTTTTCATAAAAACCCAGTGCCTTTGTCACAAACTTTGAAAACAAATTCTTTACAATGTTTGGAGAAACAAGGTTGACTAAGTTATTGCTTTTAAGTGCTTTTACTGCTTTCTTAAAGTACAGTATCTCACAAAAGTGAGTACACCCCTCACATTTTTGTAAATATTTTATTATATCTTTTTATGTGACAACACTGAAGAAATAAGTGTACAGCTCCACCTTCTGTTTGAGGGTTCCCCACAGATGCTCAATAGGGTTTAGGTCTGGAGACATGCTAGGCCAGTCTATCACCTTTACCCTCAGCTTCTTTAGCAAGGCAGTGGTCATCTTGGAGGTGTGTTTGGGGTTGTTATCGTGTTGGAATACTGCCCTGCAGCCCAGTCTACGAAGGGAGGGGATTATGCTCTGCTACAAGGTAAATATCTCCTAAATGGCACACCTTTAGGAGATATTTACAGTACCTATAGGTAAGCCTTATTATAGGCTTACCTATAGGTACAACTTCCACATTGGGGGTATACAACCACTTTAAGATCTCTTATTTCCTGCTACTGGCACCACTTTGGAGACCGCAAGCTGGGATAAGACATGCTCCCTACAACAGCTCCAAATTTACAATTGGTCCCTCTGCATTACACTTTGTTTGATGCTCTGGGATGGCGGGTCAGCAAAACCCAGACCACGATCTACCAGTCCCCTGGCTGCGATCTACTGGTAGATCACGATCTATAGGTTGCTGGCCCCCAGTCTAATCGATACAAAATTAATTATTTTATGCTGCACTAAAGTTTTATCCAACTCTATATTCCTGCATTTGTTATTTTGAAAAGCCAATATAAGGGACAAATTGAGGCCAAAAAAAGCACTTGTGTGGTTTAGCCAATCCTGATCTGCATATCTTTGTGGTCTGTGTAACTGACAGGGATGTATCCTTTGTCCACATACATTGCACTAAGATGTGTCCCTCTTTTTATCATTTTTTAAAAAGTTGGGTCATATGCTTTGGTCAACAGCTCCACTTCAAAAACCAGTTACTGTGACTGCTGAGTCACTATTAAGACAGCATGCTAATACCCTGAAAGCAGCACAGGGACAGAAAGCCACCCTACCCTAAGACACGATGATTCTCCGGGACTAAGTCCTTTTAATAAAGTGAGGCCCCGTACACACGACCGAGGAACTCGACGTGCCAAACACATCGAGTTCCTCGTCGAGTTCAGTGTGGAAGCCGCCGAGGAACTCGGCGGGCCGACTTTTGCCATTGAACAACGAGGAAATAGAGAACATGTTCTCTATTTCCTCGCCGAGGTCCTCGACGGCTTCCTCGGCCGAAAGTGTACACACGGCCGGGTTTCTCAGCAGAATTCAGCTCTGAACCGAGTTTCTGGCTGAATTCTGCCGAGAAACTTGGTCGTGTGTACGGGGCCTTAGAGTAAAGAGACAGACCCCTGGAAAATGACATGTCTCAGTTTAAGAGGACCTGTCTGCTCCTCCACTAGCACTGTTTAGGGTATATCCTATACAGACACAGCAACACCTATGCTGTAAAAATAGGGTCACCTTATTGTACACTTTACATAGGCATTTCACCGGCAGCAGTCTAGCACTCTACAGCTATTAAGGTCATCATGATCCCACGGTCCCACAAACAGAGCCCCTTGTCCAGTCCCAGCCACCAGATCCACTTCTGCTCTTGTGCAGGTTTAGGGTGGGAGCTAATACTAAGGTACCACCCCTCCATCCTCCTCTTTAGGCAGCCAGCAGTGATTGTGTGTGACAGGCGGCTGCACCTGTGCAGCCTGCATGGCTCAAATCATGCGACGCACCAACATCACACAACTTTGTTTAAAAACATTTCATAATCGATCCAGAGATTTGAGCTTCTATGTGAAATAGAAGAGTCAGTACTACCAGTAATTTTTTAGCAAACCCACCCTTTGGCTCAGCCACTGTATGGGACATGGCCCAGATTCAGAAACAAATGCCTATCTTTAGGCGAGCGTAGCGTATCTCATATACGCTACGTCGCTGTAACTTTGAGAGGCAAGTCCTGTATTCAGAAAGAACTTGCGCCCAAAGTTATGGCGGCGTAGCGTATATGGGCCGGCTCGCCTAATTCAAAATAGGCTGGTAGGGGCGTGTTGTATGCTAAACAGTCGTGACCCCACGTAATTGACGTTACTAACGAACAGCGCATGCGCCGTCCATGAAAGTATCCCAGTGCGCATGCTCCAAATTACGCCGCAAAAAGTCATTGTTTTAGATGTGAACGTAACTTACGCACAGCCCTATTCGCGTACGACTTACGCAAACGACGCAAAATTTTACGCTGGCCCGAAGTCCATACTTAACATTGGCTACGCCTCATATAGCAGAGTTAACTTTACGCCGGAAAAAGCCTTATGTAAACGACGTAAATAAATGCGCCGGGCGCATGTACGTTTCTGAATCTGCGTATCTAGCTCATTTGCATATTCTACGCGTAAATCAACGGAAGCGCCACCTAGCGGCCAGCGTAAATATGCACCCTAAGATACGTAGGAGACTTACGCCACTCGTATCTAGGCAACATTGAGGCGTATCTGACTCTATGAATCGGGTGCCGAGATGCGACGGCCCGCATTTGGAGTTACGACGGCGTATCTGGAGATACGCAGATGTAACTCCTTTCTGAATCCGGGCCTATAAGTTTTTCTTCTAAAATACATTGATATGGATCATTTCAGAGACAAAGCAGGGTATCTGAACATGCATTTATGGACAACTTTTTTTCATTTTTTTTTTTGTACAAATCAAGAGAGTTCACTTACTGTCACAGAGAAAGTGGTGTCACCCTCCAGATTATGCAGTGTGACAAGAGTGTGAATCACAAAGGTGGCTGTACAGAACACTAGGGGTTTATTTACAAAAGGCAAATCCACTTTGCATTACAAGTGCAAACTACAAGTGCAAAGTGCAGTCAGTGTAGATCCGAGGGGGACATGCAAGGAGAATAAAAAACTGAATTTTAGCTTGCACATGATTGGATAATACAATCAGCAGATCTTCCCCTCATTTCATATCTACCTCTCAGATTTACAGCGACTGCACTTCCAGTGCACTTTTAGTGCAATTTCAAGTGCACTTTGCAATTGTAGTTTGCACTTGTAGTGCAAAGTGGATTTGCCTTTCATAAATAACCCCCTAGGAGTCTGAGGCCTCGTACACACGACCGAGTTTCTTGGCAAAAACCAGCAAGAAACTTGCTGGGAGATATTTTTTGCCGAGGAAACCGGTCGTGTGTACATTTTCGTTGAGAAACTTGACGAGCCAAAAAGAAAGCATGTTCTCTATTTCCTTGACGGGAATGGAGAAACTTGCGTTTCTCGACGGCTTCACAAGGAACTCGATGAGGAAAACGATGTGTTTCGCCCAGCAAGTTTCTCGGTCGTGAAAAGGCCTAATTCAATGAAGTGAATGTAGTATAGCATCCAGTCAGCTGTCTTTACCCTCAGTTCATGATACTTAAAGCTGAAGCTTAATTTGTCATATTTTATCTTCCCTTGTTTCCCTTTTCCCCTCTCATCAACATGCTAATGGGTTTTTAAATAAAAGCTTTCCTTTTTTTTAATATAAACTTTTTTTTAGTCCCATGACATCATCATTGGGTCTCTGAGATCATGACTGGTAGAATGGGTATTGTACATAGCTACCTGAAAACTACATAGCAGTACTTTTCCCAAGAGACCTCAAATCTGATGCAAGCCATGCGCTGGCTCTTTGGAGGAATTATGCAATTGACCTATGCCTTAATGAGTAGGTGTCAGTCTGGAGAAGTGGGTGCTTATAGACAGGAGTTGCATGCAGATGATCTACTAGGTAATGCCAACGTGTGATGCTGAGCCTAATTGTTGAAAGAACTGAAATCCAATGAATTAAGGGGGGCAGACAAGGATCTCCAGCTAGAAAATTAGGTGGTTGTATGTGACTTGCTGTAGCTTCTAATGCACACTGTGAGAAACTCCTGGTTTGAAAGGAAATCAAAGTAATTTGAGTACAGAAGAGGACCCTGAACACCTGTACAGGGTGCAGTTAAGGCTGGATTCAACCTTTAAGCCTAATATATATATTTTTTAGATAGTGAGGAAAAGAGTTATAATTTCCATACGATTTTTAGGTTGGGTATGTGACCTTAAGCCTAGGTTCACATTGAAGCGATTTGGCATACGATTTGACATGTCAAATCGGCAGCTATTGCTGGCAATGGCACCATCCAAATAGGTGTGGCGCCAATTTTGCGGTGCCGCACCGATTCCCAAAAGTAGTTTCTGTACTACTTTTGGTGACTTGGGGTGCGATTTGTATAGACGTCTGTGCAGAAACTGCACAGATGTCTCTAAAATCGCCTCCCAAGTTGGAACTGACATGCTGTTATGAAATAATGTGAGTTCAGCACAATTTCAATCCCGCAGCAGAGAGAACCCAGGCTTAGGGACAGATTTTCCCAAACTTTCTGTTTCTATGACACTGAGTTTTTGTGCTTGTCTCTTTCCTCATGTTAGGCATTCCCCATCATTTCTTGTCCAGATGAAAAGTAACGTAGAAATCACATAATCAGATTACAAAAAAGCCTGACAGTCTATTACCTTCTGCCTTCTTCTCCTAGCATGAAGCAGTATTGACTGGAGATAGGCTGTAACAATAAAGTATTGTTTGAAATTTTAGTTTAAATAACACACCATGAAAGTGAAGGGCAATAGTAAGGGAAAAGCTCACAAATTAAGTGATGTTTTTTTCATTGGCCGGGCCAGGACAGTATAAAATGGTGACATTTTTAAGACATGAAACCAGCTATACATTTTCTGTGCTAAAACCTCATTCTTAACTCTTTTGTTTCAGGTGGTGCAAACTTGGTGTCTTGTGGAGGATCTGGCTATGTTAGATTCTGGAACATATTTAGAAACCAGTTAATGGCAGAGTTTGTAGCTCATGAAGGAGCTAGTTTCATAGTTATGGCCATGGACAAAACAAGCAATTATATCATTACAGGCGATCTTGATGGGTGGATAAAAGTCTGGAACATCATGGTAAAGTAAAACAAAAACTGTTCTGACTTTTTGTTTAAAGTAAAAACGTCATGTACAACATATAACAGCAACCTAACATATGACTTGCAGGCACTGCAAGGCTACCATTAGGCACTTTGCAGGCCAATGTTGAGGAATGAGGATACGTTTTGATTCCTTGGCATTGTGTTTGTAGGTGTGTGTGCCTTTCAGTTTGTTAGTCTTGTAAGTACATTGCAGGGTAATATAGGTAGGAATGTTTCCACATTCATCATTTTCTATTATGTTTTTCATAGTCCCTCCTGCATATCCTAAATGCTGCATTTCCTAGTATTTTTTTCAATTGTACTGTGCCCCTCTACATGTATAATTTCCTAGTATTTCTTCCATGTTAAAGTTCCTAAACTGGTTGATATCTGGTCCCAGCTTTGCAGAGGCATCAATATTTTGGGGACTGTAAGGGCTATCAAGAAGAAGACGGGCACACAAGGTTCTAGGGCTTTAACTATAACATTGAGTGTTGAGACATAAGCCAATGGGGGGTAACAGACAACAATAAAGTCCTAACTGAAGCACAAATCCTTTCCAGCTCCATCCAAAACTATAATGGAACAAAATGGTATGGCTACTAATGGCCCATATAATACACATCAGTACTTTGTACTGTTATTTATTTTTTTCGGAATGTAACAACCCAGGTAAACGTGTCTGGCTCTAATATCTTCTGCTTTGATGCTTTTTCCACTGTTAAAAAGAAGATAAACCATGATACATCAAAGATCATTTCAGACTCTGCCCATGGACATTGACATCTTTGATCAATTGTGGAGTGACAGCAAAATGGTTGAAGGGGCGCTTTTTTTTTTTTTTTCAGAACATGTTTTCTTAATCTTGTATCCGCCGTACTCATTTTTTGTGATCTATCCTGTAATGTTGTTGTGGCCTGAAAGATGATAACACACTGGCTACATTGACTGATGTTCTGTTATGTAATGCTGGCTGACCTTGAAAGAGGCATTCTAAAAATGAGCATGTACATTACTTCTTTATTGTTGTTATAAAAAAACCTTGAACCAATAAGTAGGATGATGGCTGCACAGGCATCTACTCACCCATCTACGCAATTTAATAAATTATTTGGTAGTCATGTCCTTTTAGTATTTTTTTACATTCATCGTTTTCATGCAACTTCTAAAAACTGACCTGTATCACGTCATATTTGAAATGAATTCCATTTATTTTAGAAATAAGAGTTTCAGATTCTACAAATATAAATATAAAATATTGTGTATGTTTGTGCATGTTTGTATATTCATCTGTAGACAGTGTAAATCATGGATCTCTGGGAATAAATATTATTTTGTTTTAGTTTTATCATAATTGCACATATTGAACATATTCACCTCAGCAACCAATCGAGTATTCTCTATTTCTAAGTTCTGTTTTGCTACTGACTGCTAAAATATTATTTTCTTTTTATAATCACTATACCCATTTTGATTTGAACATAGGTCATTATTTTATGGTCTAATCACTGTGTATGCTATCCAATTCTTTATGTTACAGGACTACTGCACTGAATACAGCGAACACAAGTGTGATGAACTCCCATCCTTGGTTTCATCATTTCAGCCTCATGGTGACTGTGTCACACACATAGAAACATGTACACACAGCCAGTGTCTCCTGATCATATCTTCAGCTGCAGACTGCAGTATATGTGTCAGTGATGTGTATGGAAATCTACTTGGCGTGTTTGGTCAGGTAAATATTCCTTCTTTTTTTTTGAGTAGTTAAACAGTATCTAAAAGGCAAAAGTGTCCTGTGACTAAGGGAAAATCATAATTGTGTATTTTCATCATTAGAAGATGAATAGAAGGGTAACCTTCCAATTGCTACAAGACTCAAAACCAAAACATGTTCTATCCTCTATCTATAAGATACTTACTATAAAAAAAACACCCTGAATCTCCTGAATATATAAAGAAATGGGCGAATGATCTAAATGTTCAAATCCAAGATGCAGAGTGGAAGAAATCATTTAACTTAACACATTGTATGTCACTAACAATTAAAGCACAAGAGACAAACTACAAACTTCTCTCCAGGTGGTACTGGAGCCCAATGTCACTAAAGCATATATACCCAGACAAATCAGATATATGCTGGCGATGCCACGCATCCAACGGCTCATTGCTCCACATTTGGTGGGAATGCCCCGAAATCTTAAATTTTGGGGAAAAAATTATACAATTATATACTTTAGTTACTGGGGAACCAATATCAAACACACCACAAATCACTTCTTCTACCAGGAACATATAAAAATATCAAAAGGGGTCTCTTGAGACACCGGTTGACAGCAGCGAGACTAGTTATACCACGACACTGGCGCTCAACACAAACCCCATCAGTTAAGGAATGGGTCAGTGAAATGGATTGTATAGAGAAGATGGAATCACTCTTAGCCCATGAATTAGATATACATGAGGAGCACCTCCGGATCTGGGTCTCCTGGAGGGTATATAGAGAAATAATAAGAAATTAGAAAGTCCTTATGGAAATAAAACAAAAAATAGTTGTGATTATTGGGGGCCTTTGCTGCCATCCATTAACCCCCTTTTTTTTTTCTCTCTCTTTTTTTTTCTTGTCTTGTCCTGTTCTGTCCTGTTTTGTCTTGTTTTGTCTTGTCTAGTTCTGTTCTGTATTTGTTTTGTAATATCTTGTTTTATATTTATACTGTTTAGTCTTTTTGAATTATATATGGAAAATATATCCGAAATTGACTAGATGAAATAATTGTATTACTTATATGAACTCATCAATGTTTGTACTATATCCTACAATGTTACAATATAATAAAATTAGAATGAAGTAAAACTTGTTTTCCATTTTGAATCGAGTAGGCATTTGTAAAACTACTATTAGGTTTTTGATATGTGTAGACACAAAAGAAAATTTGATGAAATCTCTCTAAAGTGAGGGGCAGCAGAGCAGAGGAGCCTGTAGTGAAGGAAAACGCACTTTCGTGAGCAAAGTAGATATTTATTGGCAGTGGCTGCTAATGAAATTTTAAGATGCTGGAGGGCCAGACCTCGTCTTTCCTTTTTGACCCCTCCCACTTCCCATAAGCCCCACCCCTATAGACTGCACCTACTACAATTCCCTGTATTTCGCTTCCACCCAAAGATGTCAATGTCCATGGGCAGAATCTCAAATTATCTATGTTTCTATCACACTCATGCTAACACACATATCCACACTCTTGGCCCTTTTTGGTCCAATGGCTGTCTACCAAGAAGTGTATTTTTAGATGGTGAAAATGAACCAAAGTTTTAGATTTACTGTACTCACAAACATGGGGATGACATGAAACTCTGTACAGATAGTGCTATTGGTGAAAATTGAATGGACAATCCTTGTGTTGCAAAGTAGGAGCGATTTGACCCTTTTTTCCCCGATTTGTACACAATTTAGACATCAAATTAAAGCTATACAGCATTTCCTGTTTATTATGTACATGGAATTTCTGAGAGGTGGTGAACAGTTTTGTAGGGATCATGGCCAATAAGGGATTCTAATGAGTTATGAGCTGCTGCTCAATCATTGGGCATGATTTAAAGAGTAGGACTGGAGGTTAGAGAATGCAGCGTGACCGTGATTATGTTGACTAATCCATGAAAGAATGTTTTCACCCTTTTAAAATAACTGCATGTTAGTCTTATCTATAAAAGTCATTTTAAAATAATTGCCCTCTGAAACTGAACTGAAATTTGCTTTTATATTATAACTATTCATTTTTTATAAACTGTTAACGGCTCATCCTGACTGTGTTGTCCACTGTAATTCTCAATCATTTTTAATTACATCACACTCCTCTGCCTCTTAGGAATCATCCATAACCCTGATGTGCTAGAACGCTGAAAACTCAGTTAGTTGTTGACCCTTCCAGTTGAAGAATTGCTAGTGATTCTTGTTTAAATCTAATCAATACAAACACGGTAAAGGTTTTTTTTTTTTTTTTTTATTTAATCTCTCCCTGTATCTTGTTGTCTAGGAGGAACACTGGAGAATTGAAAAATACCCTCTTCTACTTGTAGAAGATAATAAATTAGAAAGTGCAGAGGTAACAGCAGAGGGCTTGGCCTCTCCCAATAATGAAACAGAAGAGGAGCATGTCTCTTATTTACAACATTTGCTAATTGAAGATAAAGAGGACTTGCCCTTCAAGTATGTACCAAATCATGTTTTTGTTTAAGGTTATTGGTGGGAACAATTAATTTACAGAGTAGTATTGTATATGTCAGGAACTTTTTCAGCCATTATCGATTGTTTCCTACTGTCGCCTACAAATAAATGAATGTGATGTCCGTATAAACAATGTTGTCCATAGTTTTCTAAGCACTTTTAAAAGTCTTCAGTTGTTGAATCAATTGTTCCACAAGGGAGGTACCTGGAACATCTAGCAAACCAAAGCAGACATAGCAAATGACATCTTACTCAGCATTCACCTGTGAATCTACTGTGAGTTTTTTAAAGTTCAAACAAAAACAGTAAGGAAATAATAAGTTGTACCAAGCTAAATATTAGAGTCACTAAACCCACATCATAAAAACTATCAATAAATGCAGTATTACATGCTTTTCATACTCACTCAGTCACTGTGGTATTTATTTCTGTATTCTGCACAAAAAAAATGGTTGATCCTGCTGTTCTCTATCTCCATCTTTTGTCCAAGTTCCCAACTCAGCTGGGAATTTGCAGCTGTAGTTGCAACTCTGCAAATGCTCAGTATTCAGTGTTTTCCTATCTTAAACATTTCTTCCCAATCACATCTGGGCAGCCCATATGACTATAGAGTCACACATGTGGGTGTATACACAGTGATAAATGACAGTCCACTCCCTCCCTCCTCCTCCTCCATGTCCAGTAACCAGCTAAACACAATGGGTGGGGGTTATAACATGTAGAGGCTTCACCTCCCTCTTATTCTAAGACACAGGCTTAGAAAAATAATAGTAAACATTTGATTTCAAATATATATTTATATGACAATGTAAAACAGTTTGATATTATGTATTTGTTTTTACTATGTATTCAAAAAAAAACATTGTTTTATTATTTAATGTAACCAGCAGCAGCAGAGGACTAGAAGCTCCTCCTGCTTATGTTTCCCTTCAGACAGGCTGGGAAAGAGGGGGTCATGTAATAGCTGTATATTGATTCCGAAAAATGTACTTTATTTTTAATGAAAAAATTACAGTGCCATTGTCCACATACAGAAATAGAAATGGCAATGTAAATTAAACAGTGTGTGTTTAGTATCTGAGTATCCAAGTCTGACAAGGATTCTTGGTTGTCATCGGCTATTACAGACTCTGCAGACCATTTGTCAAGTTTTCTTAAACTTAAATTAACTGTATTGTGTGCATGTAATTTGGATTGGGTCTAATTTAAATAACAAGATTATTTTAACATAATTTTACTCCTATTTAAAGAGTGATTAAACTACTCCCTTGGCTCATTTAGCTGTTAAAAGAGCTCACAGTGGTCCTTGTGTAAAAGAAACGTATGCCATGCACGGATAGATTGTTGAGAGTAAAACTGGCTATACACTATAAACTCTGATTGTAAAATCTCTGTACAATAGGTCATGCACAGATACACTGTGACAGGTGGATTGGAAGAGAAAGGGTGCCTGTTAGCTCAAGGTAACCCAATGGAGGAGGTAACCCAATGGAGGAGTCTAATTAGACACTAGTTGGTTTTGCCTAAAAATGGGATAATTCTGCACTCAGTCAGGGCTTCATCAGAAGATTTAAAGGAGGATAAGGCCCCGTACACACGAGAGGATCGATCCGCTGAAATTGATCCGCGGACCGGTTTCAGCGGATAGATCCCCTGGTGTGTACAATCCAGCGGATATTTTTCCGCAGATTTTTTTCCCCGGGGATGGATTTCCAGCGGATCAAAATTTCTTAACATGCTAAGAAATCTATCCGCTGGAATCCATTCCAACCGATTGATCCGCTGGTCTGTACAGACTCACCGGATCAATCCATCCGAATCCATCCCCCGCATTAGGGCTGCGCATCTTCACCGGTCTCACGATTCGATGCGATTACGATTATCAAGTCCACGATTCGATTCGATTCGATTCCGCGATGCATCACGATGCATCAAGATTACTGCGCACGGTTTTCTTCTGTTCTTAAAAAAAAATCTCTGCATGTAGAAAACTGTATACATAGCAGCCAACTTAAAGAGGAGCTCCAGACTGACCCCAAAATACTACAAGAGATGGACAGAGACGGCAGACATGATACTAGAAAGGATCAGAGACTGCGGCCATGATACTAGAAAGCATCAGAGACTGCGGCCATGATACTAGAAAGGATCAGAGACTGCGGCCATGATACTAGAAAGGATCAGAGACTGCGGCCATGATACTAGAAAGGATCAGAGACTGCGGCCATGATACTAGAAAGCATCAGAGACTGCGGCCATGATACTAGAAAGGATCAGAGACTGCGGCCATAATACTAGAAAGGATCAGAGACTGCGGCCATGATACTAGAAAGGATCAGAGACTGCAGACATGATACTAGAAAGGATCAGAGACTGCAGACATGATACTAGAAAGGATCAGAGACTGCAGACATGATATTAGAGAGGATCAGAGACTGCGGACAATGATACTAGAGAGGATCAGAGACTGCAGACATGATACTAGAAAGGATCAGAGACTGCAGACATGATATTAGAGAGGATCAGAGACTGCGGACAATGATACTAGAGAGGATCAGAGACTGCGGACATTGTCCCCATAACGACAATGTATTGCCAAACGACAATGTATGCCATGTCATAAATTATGGTTTATGTATGTCTTATTGTCTTAGTGATTGATTCACATCAAAACTTCATTGATACCTTTTTTTTGTATGATTTTTGCTTTTGCTCATTACTGCCACACACGTGCAATGCATGGCTGCATGTGTGTGGCAGTGATGAGCAAAAGCAAAAATCATACGAAAAAAAAGGGTATCAATTTCAAATCAATGAAGTTGTGATGTTAATCAATCACTAAGACAATAAGACATACATAAACCAGTGTGCCATCAATTGCTGCCAGTGTGCCAATGCCATCAATTGCTTCCAGTATGCCACCAATTGCTGCCAGTGTGCCCAAATTGCCCATCAGTGTGCCACCAATTGCCGCCAATCAGTGTGCCACCAATTGCTGCCAATCAGTGTGCCATCAATTGCTGCCAATCAGTGTGCCACCAATTGCTGCCAATCAGTGTGCCACCAATTGCTGCCAATCAGTGTGCCACCAATTGCTGCCAATCAGTGTGCCATCAATTGCTGCCAATCAGTGTGCCATTAATTCCTGCCAATCAGTGTCCCATCAATTGCTGCCAATCAGTGTGCCATTAATTCCTGCCAATCAGTGTGCCACCAATTGCTGCCAATCAGTGTGCCACCAATTGCTGCCAATCAGTGTGCCATCAATTGCTGCCAATCAGTGTCCCATCAATTGCTGCCAATCAGTGTGCCCATAAATTGCCGCCAGTGTGCATCCCCCCAAGTACCTGATGATGATGGTCTCCGACTCCTGTCACTGTTCTGCTGCCTGAAGTACTCGGCCGTGTCGGGTCTCCCACAGCAGCCTGTGCAGTGTGCACAGCGTGAGGTGAGCCAAGGAGGAAGGCTCCGGGGGTCGGGACCGGAACCGGGACCGGGGACACTCGCTCCACGTGTCTCTCGCATGCCGTCAGCGGGGGGCGGGAAAGGAGGCGCGGCGTCTTCGGCTGCATCAGCAGGGGGGCGGGAAAAGAGGCGCAGCTTAAGCCCACGGCTCCCTTAGCTGCATTGGCGGGGGCGGGAAAAGAGGCGCGGCTTAAGCCCACAGCTCCCTTAGCTGCATTGGCGGGGGCGGGAATAGAGGCGCGGCTAACGCCCGCAGCTGACGCCCACGGCTTCCCTCGGCTTCTGCTTTGAGACTCGAAAGGCCTTTAAAGCGGCGCGCAGGTGACGTCATCAAAAATCGATTAATGCAAGTCGTAGCATCGATGCAGCATCGTGGGTGGTCGAATCTCGATGCATCGATGCTACGATTATTTTCAACACCCCTACCCCGCATGCGTCGTAATGATTCGACGCATGCGTGGAAGTCCTTATATCACAGCGTCGCGTACGTCGCCGCGTCATCATCGCGGCGACGGCGCGACGCGTCACCGCGGACGGAATTCCGCGGGGATTTTGATCTCATGGTTAGTACAACCATGAGATCAAAATCCGCCAGAGGATTTATCCGCGGAAACGGTCCGGAGGACCGTTTTCGCGGATAAATCCTCTCGTGTGTACTAGGCCTAAGAGGGTTGAGACAAACCATTTAGAACCAACGGGTGCTTTCAATGGTCAGCTTTTTTTCACTGATGAAAAACCTTTGTCCCGGAAGAAGAAAAAAACTGTTGCTGTACCTGCTTAAAAAGTGTTAGCTAGAGATCATCTTTAAAGTGGAACTAAACCTCCTTTACAGCCAAGAAGCTACCATCATAGCCTCTGTTGGATCTGCAGTTGCCATGGTGCTGAACGTGTGATCAGTTGTGGCACTAACCATTTGATGGCTTGACAGTGAATCTGAAAGCACAAGCAACTGTGACAGTTGTCATTCATGGCATACCTTGAATTTAACTTTTTGGGGAAACAGCAACATTTATGACTGACTTAAGGCTGGCCATACATGATTCATTCAAATGAGCTGATCCTTCACGCTGTAGTATTGTATTCTGACAGCAGGGAGCCTTCCCTGCTGTCAGAATACAATGATCAGTGTTGGTGTCTATAGCCGGCAGAACTAATCGTTCAGGTAGAACCTGACAGGCTAGTTGTACACAAGTCGATTGATGTTAGTGCAGCAATTTTCCCCACTGTGCCTTTGTGTTCTGACAGCATCCCAGATCGGATGCTGGTTTTTAGCCTGTCCCTTCGACCAAAGCCAGTCATTATACTGGCTTCTGTTGGAAATACTGGCCAAAGGTCGCCCAGTTCCTGCTGAACCAGTTGATACCGATCAATATTTAGCCCATGTGTACCCAGCCTAAGTGTATTACTGGCCTAATCACCAGGTGAAAATAAAGGAAACTATGCTTAAAAACAAAAAATTATTGCAGTCACGTAAGTTTGTTAAGTTGTAATATATTACATTTTAGTTTTTTTTGGTTCAATACCACTTTAAGGTGATCATATATATGGGGGCAGCCACAGGGGATAACATGGTCCCTGAATACCAACCTTTAAATAAAAAAGAAACTACAAATTAAAAAAAAAAGTTGTAGAACACTCTTAAAGCAAGCTAATTTTCATTTGCTATAGAAAGATTTCTAATCACACCTGTTGTGTCTCTGGGATAGAAAGTGAGGAGAAATGTTCCCAGCTGGTCATATAGACAATCATGAACGTGCGTTTTGCCAAGACCTTTATTATGACCTGTACCTTATTGCTTTTTTCTTTAAATTTGTTTGTAATATAACTTATAGAACACAATCTATCTGTGTAATACATTGCAGTCAGAACTATGAACACATTCAATTTAACACAGTCTTTTTGTTTATGTAGAAACAGTCCGTGGGAAAACACAATCTTGGGTAAAAAATACAGAGAAAATGCATTAAAAGAAAAGTTACATTCAAACTTCATTGGCGATTCAGTCCGGCATATTGTTGGTAAGTGCAATGCCGATGACATTTTTATAATGCTTGATCTATATTAAATTTATGACATTTTTACTGTAGTACCGACTGCCATAAATAAAATATTAGCAGTCACAGTGCTTCTTAAAGGCAGCTTTTGATTTGTTCCCATAGAAAATCATTCATTAAACTTGCAAGGAAACTTGAAATATGATGTAAAATACTGCCTACAGATTTGAACACAGTCCAATGAAAAGTAAGCAGATAATACAACAAACGTTATGAACATAGATGTAAAATTTAACACATTTTCAATTATATATAGGTATTTGAAGAGCAGAAAACTCATCCAACTGACAATAAGACATATTCTCAATTTTTTTTAATCTACTGTAGACAAAACTTTTAAAGGCAATCTGTAATTAACCCAATAAAGTTATATTTATATTTCGGACACCAATAGTTATATTGTGCAATATATTTATAAAATCCAATGTTTTTGACCGGGTATGTAGGGCAACGGGGGAATGTCTGTATCCACAGTGTTGAGCAGCCACTGTGTGCTTATTAACAGTAAAATTATATTTCCTGACTGGCTCCATGGCAGCATACGTGTGGGTTAGCCCCGCCTCCATAACTACCCAATAGGACCCCTCCCCTATAAATCTTAGCTGTGGGCTCTCAGCCTTGTTCCTTTTTTGTCCTCCTCCGTAGGACCATGTGTTTGGTTCTTCTACCCAAAAAAAAAAAAAAAAAAAATATATAACATATACACAACTCATCCCTTGATCAAGCTCGGCCAATGAATTCTCCAATAAGCCTTGTCTGTTAAGCAGGGTATGGAATGCATGGAATAGCGCTGAAGTTATGGAGTCTATTGCGCAAGATTGGTATGCCTAGCGGTGCAGGTAGCCTTCTTTTATCTAAAGACCGGTGTGTGTCCCTGGCCGAACGGATCATGGTGGTGATGGTAAGCAGTATCGTTTCTTTTTTCATGGCAGCAGTGTTTATGTTTGTAGTTTGTTTTTTCCTTGTTTGTTAAGTCTTACTTGCCCTGTGAGCGTCTGGTTCCCTTGCGTTCCAGCCGCCGCTCCCTCTGACTTCCGGGTTCTGTCTGCGTTCTACACAGACAGACCAGGACTGAAAGCGAGGCCTGGCTCACACGCGAGCGAGGCCTGGCTAGCGCATGCGCGAGACTCGATTCGCGCATGCGCACTGGTTACGGCTGACGCGGTCATGGCGTCATACGCCCAGCTTTTAAAACAGAGCGAGAGACATGTGTACACCGGGGGCGTGCGTTCGTACGGCGGTTCCCGGTGTACTGTCCTGTCCACATCTAGGTAAGTGTTCTGGTGCGGTTTTGGACTAAAAACCTTCCTCATGTTTCTACTTGACAGCTTGTCACTTTCCTGTTACAGTGTCTATCCAAGGCTACATGGACATCTCTTTGCCTCTCAGTGGCCAGCCCTCCCTCAACAGGTATGGCTAAGGGGAAAACTATGTTTTCTGCACCTGCTGGGGGGGAAGAGAGTGGAGTATAGGGACATAGTGTGACTATTTGTGTTTCTTCTTCTCTTTATCTCAGCCCTTCTAGGTCTGACCAGCAGCATAATGAGTCCCACGGTCACAGCAGGTCTTCTAGGTCACATCACCGGCACTCATCCTCCAGACACCATAGTTCATCCAGAACTGGTCATGCTAGTAGAAGTACTCCTCATCTCTCCCCCCATGATGAAAGATTGGAAAATTCTTGCTGGGGGTGCAAGGCTTCGTTATCTATTAACAAATCCCTTTGTGATCATTGTTTCTCTAAAGTAGCCAATGAAAGGGGAGGTGTAGATAAACACCTGGAAGCTCTTGTCAAAAGGGTCGTGGATAAATCCCTGCAGGAGAGAGATACTATAATACAGCAGGACTCTCCTATAGACCCAATGATTCCCTTATTGGATCAGGGACATTTACATGAGGTCTTCGCAGTCACTCAGGCCAGCCAGTCGGCTGCTTCTCCTTCAGAAAGTGGTTCAGAATTGGAGGATACAGTAATAGGCTTTGATTATGCCTTAGTCCCTGCCTTAGTGAAAGCTATTAAGGAAACCCTGAATTTGGAGGATCCAGCTACTTCCCCCCCTAAACAGAGAAAACTCTTTAAACAGCTCAACAAGGAGCGACATTATTTCCCGTTTATTACGGAGATAGGCGCCATTATTTCCAATGAGTGGAGTAAACCTGATAAAAAAGTCTCTATGCAGTCGAAGATAACAAAATTATATCCCTTCAAACAAGAAGACGTGACCCATCTTGAAGCTGCCCCGTCAGTGGACGCAGCGTTGATGCGTTTGGTGAAGTATGTGACCCTTCCCTTGGAAGATACAGTTTCTTTTAAAGATCCTTTGGAAAGACGGATCGATTCGGACCTAAAGAGAATCTACTTGACAGCAGGGTCCGCTTGTAAACCCATTCTGGCTATAGCAGCTGCCTCAAAAGCCTTAGAAGCCTGGTCTGACAGTGTTAATGATTCCTTGAGAAGCATTTCTGAGGACACAGCTAAGAATTCTCCTATCCAGGAAATTAGGCTAGCGTCCGCTTTCTTGGGGGAGGCCTCTATTGATATTACTCGCCTAGTGACCAGGGTGATGTTGTCGGCAGTCACTGCCCGCCGTGCTTTGTGGCTCCGTCCATGGTCTGCGGATGCAGCCTCAAAGCAGGCTTGGTGCCGTATTCCCTTTGAGGGCGGGTCCCTCTTTGGCAATAAACTCGATAGTGCCATCTCTCGGGCCACGGGAGGTAAGTCGGGGTTTCTCCCTCAAGACAGGCGTTTACAGAATCAAAAACGCACCTTCTTCAGACCACAGAATACAGATCGCTGGAGGGATGCACGCAACTATAGACCCGGTCGTGAATTCTCTAGACCATGGAGGTCCAGACAACCTCCCTTTAAGAAGCAAACTAAAGGCACTACTTCTAACAGCCAGGAATCTACGAAGTCTTTTTGAGGTTGGGCCCGCCCAAGCATTTCAGGTGGGGGCTCGCCTTTCCCACTTTCGGCATGTTTGGGCGGCCTCTATTCAGGACTTCTGGACCATCAAGACGGTCTCGTCGGGCCACACTTGGATCTTCAACAGCGTCCCCAGGCTCAGGTTTGTTCCCACGAACCTTCCAGGCACAGAAGAGAAAAGACAAATCCTTTTGGCCTACGTGAACTCTTTATTAATTCAAGGCGCAGCTGTCAGTGTACCAAGAACAGAACGAGGCGAAGGCATGTATTCCCCTTTATTTCTAGTGCAGAAAAAGAACGGTACTTGGAGACCAGTAATAGACCTAACTCATCTCAACCGGTTTATTCGGAAAGAAAAATTCAAGATGGAATCTCTGTTAACCATCCAACAGTCGGTCCATCCAGGGGATTGGTTAGTGTCAATAGATTTGAAAGACGCTTATTTTCATGTTCCGGTGGCAATAGGTTTTCAAAAATACCTCCGCTTCTCGGTAGGCGACCAGCACCTACAGTTCACCTGCCTACCCTTTGGCCTCACGACCTCACCCCGGGTGTTCTCCAAGGTCCTGCTAGCTGTCGTAGCCCTTCTGCGGGTGAAAGGAGTTCGTCTTCATCATTATTTAGACGATCTATTGCTACTAGCCCAAGACAGAAATCAACTGATAGAACAGAGAGATCTAGTAATTACCACTCTGCAAGAGTTCGGATGGCTAATAAATGTGGAGAAAAGTCATCTAGTCCCATCACAGACCCTAGTGTTTTTGGGTGCCCTCTTCAACACATCAATAGGCACCATCTCATTACCGGAGGAAAAAGTTACCACGATCAGAGGCAGGATCCGCAAAGCATTCGCTGCTCCTCAGCTATCTGCCCTTCATTGTTTGAAGTTAATCGGTACCATGTCAGCCACAATTCCAATGGTGAAATGGGCCCAGTGGCATACTCGTCCATTCCAGAAAGGATTTCTCCAACAATGGGTCTCCTCCAGGAAGAGTCAGCGCATCACGATCACTCAATCTATGAGAGGATGCCTTCTATGGTGGCTTCAGGGGAAGAATCTCTGCAACTGCCATTCAATTCGTCCCATCACTTGGGTTACAATAACATCAGATGCCAGCAATCTGGGCTGGGGCGCCCATTGCCTTTCAGAGATAGCTCAAGGCAGATGGAGCACACCCTCCCACGGAATTGTTTCCAACATACTGGAACTACGAGCCGCCTTTCAAGCACTCCTGTCCTTCAGCCATATATTAACAAAATGTTCAGTGATGCTCAGGCTGGACAATACGACTGCAGTGGCCTACATAAGGAAACAGGGTGGAACTCGCAGTTGGACCCTACTTCGAGAAGTAGAACCAATTATGAACTGGGCCCAGAAGAATCTGGCCAACATCTCAGCAGTATACATTCCGGGGATTCAGAATGTTCAAGCGGACTTCTTATCTCGAGTCCAGTTGGACAACAACGAATGGTCCCTACACACAGATGTGTTCAATTGGCTTCTAACCTTGGGAATATCCCCAGAAGTGGATCTATTTGCGTCCCCGCGCAACCACAAGTTGATGAAGTATTATGCGAGGGGCATGGATCCCCAAGCCTATGGGATAGACGCTCTCACGGATCAATGGAGATTTCAAAAAGCTTACGCCTTTCCACCAGTCCCTGTGATCTTTCGGTTCCTTCACCGGCTCAAATCAGAGAATGCGGAAATCCTCGCAGTGATCCCCTTTTGGCCAAACAGGCCCTGGTTCTCTCTCCTATCGCTCCTCAGCTATCGGGACCCAATTCCTCTCCCCCCCAAACCAGATCTTCTCTCCCAAGGCTCAATATGGCACCCATGTCCAGCTCGTCTGCACCTCAGGGCGTGGTTCTTGAGAGGGGAAGGCTTAAAGCACTAGGTTGTCCAGAAGAAGTCATGTCAACCCTGCTTAACGCCAGAAGAAATAGTACTAACAGAGTGTATGAGCGTACTTGGTCAAAATTTTCAGACCACATGTCGTCGAGGTCCAACCCTCCTAGCTCTCCAGAGGTTCAAGATATCCTTAGCTTCCTACAAACGGGCTTGGTCTTACCTTTAGCAGTCAGTTCTCTCCGAGTGCAAGTCTCAGCCATCTCTGCGTTTACAGGGATCTCTTGGGCTAACCATTCCCTGGTTCGCCAGTTTTTCAAAGGTGCCATTCGGCTCAGGCCCCAAAGAAAACCGAGGTTCCCCAAATGGGATCTACCTCTTGTTCTGGACTATCTTACCTCGATCAGCTCTAATCCGGATAAACCTCTTTCAGCTAGAGACCTTACTCTCAAAACCATCTTTTTAGTTGCAGTCACTTCAGCTAAGAGGATCTCCGACATAAGAAATCTGGGTTCAAAAGAACCATTCCTGACCTTCTTTCCTGACAGAGCAGTATTAATTCCTATGCTGGGCTCAAATCCTAAAGTGACATCCATTTTTCATGAAAATCAGGAAATTGTCCTGCCCACCTTTGGGTTGTCTGAAGATCAAAGTGTTCATCCCCTTGATGTAGGACGCACATTAAATCTATATCTAGAAATGACAAGTTCTTTCAGGCAAACAGACTTTCTTTTCGTCCTTCTCCATGGGAAGAATAGAGGGAAGCGGGCATCAATCAGATCCATCCCAACTTGGATAGTTCAGACCATCCAGAGGGCATATAAGGAGAAGGGCCTGGCTCCTCCAGAGGCAGTAACTGCACATTCAACTAGGAGCATCTCGACTTCTTGGGCAGCCTCACGACATGTCGCACCTGAAGTTATATGCAGAGCGGCTTTGTGGTCTTCAATTAATACCTTTGTCTCTCACTACTGTATTGAACCGGCTGCTTTGTCTTCCTTAAATTTTGGTTTACAAGTGCTGTCGGTGGACAGTGTTAAATAAATTTATGTTCTCAGCATTTTTGCCCACCCGGGTTTCTTTTTGTGAGTTATTTCCCACACGTATGCTGCCATGGAGCCAGTCAGGAAAAAGGAAAATTTATTACCAAATACTTACCGTAATTTTCCTTTCCTGATAGGCTCCATGGCAGCAGGAGTCCCTCCCAAAATGCGTGGAGTAGGATAGTTACGGAACAAGGCTGAGAGCCCACAGCTAAGATTTATAGGGGAGGGGTCCTATTGGGTAGTTATGGAGGCGGGGCTAACCCACACGTATGCTGCCATGGAGCCTATCAGGAAAGGAAAATTACGGTAAGTATTTGGTAATAAATTTTCCTTTTTATATACCATGTAGTAGGAGTGGGTGAGTGGGCAGACTTGACGGGAGCTAATTATTGGACAGAAACAAGGTAAAGAATTAACGCAAGAATTCATTTTCAAAGAAATTAAAGTTGAGCCCCGTTCACACGATTAGAATTTTCGATGGAAAAAGTCAGACAGACTTTTTCCATCGGAAATTCCGACCAAGTGTATGCCCCATCAGACTTTTTTTACTGAGGAATTTGTCTGAGTTTAGATAGAACATGTTCTCTTTTACTCCGATGGAATGCCGTCTGAATTCTGATGTTAGTTTGGTTGGACAAAGGTTTGATCGTGTGTACGGGGCTTTATGCTACCTTACATGGCATTTTCTAGATGGCTACAGTTCATCATTAAAGGGTATTTAAACCCAAAACCAAAATGTAATATAATGCAGCTTATTAATCCTTGCTGTTGTGGCTGTGGTCTTTTTTTTTTTTCAAGCTTCTTTTGCTTTATTTTTACCAGTTATTCATGCAAATTGCACACTTCTTGTCCCCACTGTATCTGCAGAGAAAACAATGGCTGTCTTCCACTAAATCTAAGGAGGGAACCATGGTTGTCACCCTAGGCTGCTCTCCTGATATGGACTACAAACATGTCTGTATCTATTCATCTCAATTACATAGGCGCAGAGGAGCATTTGGTAGTTTACAGAACATAGATTAGTAACAGGAAGTGATAAGAACACTTCATCTCTGGCAAGACCAACAGGTACATTCTGTATTTGCTGAAAATATTCTTAGCGTGAAAAAAAAAGAAGAAAACAAATTCAGTCATCACATCTAGGACTGAAAGCAGCAATATATTGCATTTTGCTCTTGGGTTTCGTTATTTTTAGATATTATATCAGAGCAGCTATGCCGCCCTTTCCCTCTGTTGTCCATATACATGTATTTTGTGAATGAGTTCACATAAAACAAAGGCCTTTGTGATTGGGGAGGAGGAGGGGAAGGGCAGGACTCTACAGTTGAAGGAACTGAGCCGAAGCTCCAGATGCTTTCTTGCTGGGGCACAATAAACCTATTATAGCTAAATTAAAGCGATAAGTCCACGAGGTGGCATGCACCTTGTTGGACTTAACTCATAGCATGCCTACACTTTTTACAAAGCTACTAAATTCCTGGAATTTAGCTTTAAAGACGGTTAAAGTGTATCCAAACCCCAAATAAAACATGTAATATATTGCAGCTTACCAGTTCTTAGATGTGGTGGTTGCATTAACTATCTTTCCTGACAGACTTCTTGGCAGCATATGTTTGGGTGGCTCTGTTTTCGCTCTTACCCCATAGGACCCCACTTCCATAAATTTTGAGGCTGAGCCAGAGGCCTTGTTCCTTTATTGTCCTCCTCATAGGACTCTTGATATTTAGAGTCTTCAGTCCAGTTGGAGTAAGTATTGAGCCATGATGACGATCTCTCTCAGGTCTTTATCCTCAGCCAGGAAGTTTTCCAGGATCAGGGCATTCAGGACCGTTTGGCAGCTTGCTGCTCCAGATGGGATCTCTTTGGTGCAGTTTTGAGTAAAGGTTTGGTTATGAAGGCAGCCTCGCTAAGGGTTTTTTCCTCAGTCAGGAGGTTTTCCAAGATCTAGGCCTTAGGCGATGAGGGATTATTGTTGGCATTCTGCCTAGTACAGGCAGTGTTTATACCCATAGTGGGTTGCATGGCATCCTACGAGAACAAATACCAACCACTAAGGATAACTGGTTCCATGCCATGGATATTGCAATACTTCAAGCATGCTCACAAGCTACAGCTTTGGTAAAAGTTTTAGGACATCTATTTGTCACTCTCTTTAGAAGAACCAGTGGTACAGAAATATCATCCAGAATCATTACTGGATGGGTCATTCCAGCTTAGTGCTTAGTTCCTACGGACACAGGGACAATGCACTCAACCAGGAGTGTGTAGACTTCATGAGCTCCCTGTAAAAATGTGCCAGGAATATTTGTAGGGAGATGACATTTCTTCCATTAAGGCTGTTTTGGCTCATTGTGGTGTGTAGCCAACTTTCTTACTGCTAATTTCTATCCATAAGGTTTCTGTTGGTTATGTGCTATAATTGAAACCCTACTTTTGTTAGCATCCCACCTGTTTTTTTTGGGCTAGCTAGTTCCCAAAAAAATTGTCAGGTCACCTGAGGCCAGATGACAGATGCACACCGCTGGGGTTAGGAGCGCACCACTAAGTTTGTGAACCCTTCGTCTGACTGCTGTGGATGGAGCTCTGGGTGGTTCAGGAAAGCAGCTACACCTGAACACTGACACAGACCAAACAGGGAGCCAGAGTGTAAGATTCCCCAGGGCATGGAATCTAAGAATCAGCAGGTTTTCACCATTGCACATATGCTGTCATGGAGTCTGTCAGGAAAACTGAACATTTTCTATCAAATACCCCTCCCAGTGTGATGAGTAGGCTAACTACGAAATGTGGCCTCTGGCTTAGCCTCAATATTAATGGGAGTGGGGTCCTATGGGGTAGGAGCAAAGGCGGAGCTACCCAAACCTATGTTGTCATGGAGTCCATCAGGAAAGGAAAATTGCAGCATTTGATAAGAAAGTTTCAATTGTTTCAACCTTAGTTTAGCAAGTACAAAAAATACCTGTTAATCTTGCCAGTATTTCACTTTTGCTGGCCACCTTCTGTAAGCCGAAAAGTATGCATAGACAATGCTATCTTTGTCAACTGCTTGTCACTTTAAGCCCTCATGTACTGGAGATAAACAAAGGCAGACATTTTGAAGTCCAGTCTCTGTGAAAACCATGGCTGCCTCCATAGATACAATGGAGAAATTAGTGTAGACTAGAAGGTTGGAAGATGCGAGTATAGCCTCGTTAGAAATAAATAGCAAGGTATATAAACTGTGCCAACATCCCTGTTATTTGTAATAAGTGTATCTTGATCGGTGGACCACAATAAAGGCTGCTTGAGGCCTGACTGATAGACCATAGATCAAGATAAAAAGGAAAGGGGGGTTTTTTTGGGACTTTTAAAGGCACTAGTAAACAACGGTATAAAATATATATATAAAAATTTATTTAATAATTATAATAATAATGCACAATGTACAAAACAGCAAAACAATTGGGACAAACCCCACATATCAGATTTGATCACAAGACCGTTATTTTCTAATCAGTGGAGTCGTGGTCTCGACCGGTTTCGCAGTATAAAACTGCTTCTTCAGGAGAGATGTCTATAAGGTACATATGAAAAATATAAGCAACATAAATATAATAATGATAGTAACAAGCAATTGTATACAGTAATTTAATGAAAAGACAGGAATGGCATACAATTTCTCCTAATCTAACTGGTAGACAGACCAAAGCTCTTAAATCTCTGCAGAAATGTACTGATATTGTAATTAAACAATCTGACAAAGGTGGAAATATTGTACTTATGACACATGAATTTTATCAAAACATGTGCTATTCAATATTAAACAATACCGACTGGTACAGTCGGATTCCCTCCACTTTTGTTTCTAATTTTATTACAGAACTCAAATCACTTTGTACAGATGCCTACTTCCTAGGATTGATTGATAAGGATACTCTAGATTACTTGATTCCCAAATTTCCCCGGTTACCTACTTTTTATTCGTTGCCCAAAACGCATAAGAACGTGCAAAACCCCCCCGGCCGACTGATTGTGTCTGGCATGGGATCTCTTACAGACAACGCTAGTAAATTTGTGGATGCCTTTCTCATGCCTCATGTCACGAGCCTTCCATCATACATTCGTGACACTTCTGATCTCTTGAAACATATCGAGGGGACCCAAGTCCCTCCTGACGCCCTGCTCGTGGCCTTAGATGTCGAGGCCTTATACTCGAGCATCCCCCACGAGCAGGGCGTCAGAACGGCCGGGTCCTTTCTATATGAACAGGAAAATACTTCATGGTCCCTGGTCAAATTTATCTTACAGTTATTATCTTTTATCCTACCAAAAAAAAACCCCTTTCCTTTTTATCTTGATCTATGGTCTATCAGTCAGGCCTCAAGCAGCCTTTATTGTGGTCCACCGATCAAGATACACTTATTGTAGACTAGAAGGATCAGGAAGTGTGTTCAAAGGATTACCAGGTAAAAGTAAAGGGAATAAAGCCTGAACAAAAACAAATACAGCCACTACATTTACGGACTGGTAGGCTACAATATTGCATATTGTTTTTGGGTTTAGATACACTTTAACTAAGGAGATTGCTCACTTTGCACTGTGTTCAATCAACCCATAATGTGCTAGCAAAAGACCAGGTTTTTCAATCTCTCTCACACATTATTAGGTATTTTAAGTGAACACAGCTTCCCGTTATTTGTTAATGTTCACTTTGCAAAGCAAACATACAATGTGCAAAGTGAATATTTCCCTTGATAAGTTAAAGTGTATCTAAACCCAAAATCAAAAAAATATTATATTGCAGCTTGCTGGGACTTGGTGTGGTGGCTACACTCATTTTCTTTTTCGTCAATCTTGTATTGCTTTATCTTCACCTGGTAATCCTGCAAATACCACATTTACTGTTCCTGGGTGGCCACATCACTCCCCCACTGATCTATGGAGGGAGCCATGGTTGTCACCTTAGGCTGCTCTACCGATAAGGACTACAAAACATGTCCATATCGTTTCTAGCTTAAACAATAAAACAGATGTAGTGCTACCCCTGAAAGAGCTGTTGGTATTAACTGGTTCTTCCCCAACAAGTACTGTTGTTTATCATTAGAATCTCCACTCTCAACCAGCAGTGTATGAAATATGCTTGCCATAGTCAGAGCCTGCACTACTGCGTATTACCTTTGATGATATCTGTGCATTCTTCATGCAGTTTTGTTCCCACATGAAATGTACATGTAAAATAACAGATCTCACATTACCACAGTTTTTTTTTCTGCCCCACATTGCCCATTCTCTTTTAGATACCCACCACTTAGCTAGTGTACATTTAGATGCTGGTGTTTAAAGTCCTTAGCAAAACTATATTTGTTAGAAAATTTGCCATATGTATGCCGTGACTGGTGCGTGTTTATTTGCATACATACGCATGCACATTGTAAATACTGTGAGTATTCAACCATGTTGTTCAGTCTACTCCACTTGCACATTGTTGCAATGGCATACACACATATGGCTATGTAGCACTGTCCCCATTGGGCTTGCTGGATGTTGGCTTCATAGGCCTCTCTCTGGTTACCTGCAGCTGGTTGCTAAAGGGTTTCCACTTGTCCCACCCTTACTCCTGCTCAGTGGCGGCCCGTCCATACGGGGCGCCTGGGCGAAGCCCCCCCCCCCCCCCCCCCCCCCCCAGGCAGTAAAAAAAAATTGAATATTTTTTTTTTTATTATTTAAACATGTCCCTTAAAAAAAAAAAAATGAAAAAAAGGTCCTTATGTGCACTGTGTCCGGGGGCCGGGCGCAGTGAGTATTGGGAAGCGCCACGTCTATGCAGACAAGGCGCTTCATTTGCAGCCAAAAACTGCCTTTATGGCGCAGACGATCGCGCCACCGCTTCCGGCGCGATCGACTGTATTATGGCCGGGGGGTGCACACTGCATAGAGTTAGGCGGTGCGAGTTCCGACGTCACTCGAAGGACAGGAAGTGACGTCGGCACTCGGCAGCTCCATAGAATGCTGGAATGCACCGCCTGAGTGGATCAGGTAAGCTGAAGCTCGCTATGCCATCACCTCCACCCTCATCATCCTCCTGTGCCTGGCATCCCATCACCTGTCACCATCACCTCCATGCTCATAACCCCCCTCAATGCCCTTCAGTCTCCCATACTGCCTCTGCAGAACCCCCAGCTTCCTAGAGAACACCACAGCCCTCTCTAAAAACTCCATCCACCACAGTTGCCTGCTGCTCTTTCCATAAATCTCATCCCCTACAGGGCCACCAGGTCTGCTGCAGACTCTGTTAACCCCCTCTAGAACCTTCATCTTCGAACAGTGACACCCAGCCCCATCCAGAGCCTTCCAGAATTTTGAATACATACAGTATTTTGTATTTCCATACTTTTATTGTGTGAGTATAACACTTTTTTTTTAACTGTTTGGGCATGGAAAGTGTAACGGTCACCACTGTTTATGAACTTCCAACAACCCACGACAGCTCATCTGACACACAGACAAACCAACAGGACCCGATCCATATCAATTCCCCAGAAAATGAGACTGACCGCTCTATTCTCTGCTTCAAAAATGTATGAACTCACTTTTAATGGTTTCTTAGCTTGATTATATGCAGTACAACAGGTTACAGAAATCACAGGAACAATCAAACTGTCCACCCCCCTCATCACACCATGGGGGGCTTTAATCACATTCTTTTACATAATGATATTCAGAGTTAATTATCCCCTAGACGTTACGTCTCCGACAAGTACATTTCACACATAAACAGTATACATAATGAGGGGTCTAGGATCCAGGCTGACTCTCAGTTTCAATCCACAGAAGCAGTCTTAGTTAGCATCTCAACAGCCTCACACAATGGAAGGTCTTCCAGAAGCCTGACTCAATTAACAACTCACTAGCCAGGGCTAATCATAGAAATGAGTCACTATTGACTGGTCGGGTCACAATTAACCAACAACTTGCAATATCTCAAGATCCTGCAATATGAACTATCAGTAATGTCCTCTGTCCTGTAATTTAGGATATCATTTCTCAGTCACCCTATGGCCCTAGACATAAGAGTTATTATTGACGCTGGCACAGGAGTACCCCTCATCCTTCCAAAGTCTCTGTTTGTCCCAGGTCATCCCGTTACATCTCTCCCCTTTCGGTGGGAGACTGACACAGGAGGGAACCCCGAACGGGTTGACTCCAAATTTAGTCAGTAGTACCATTCCTCCAATGCTGGTATCCATACTGTACCCCAAATAAATTGCTCCAAACAGAGCATTACTCACCCCGCAAACCTCTGTCTCTCTCAGAGAACCTGCCTGCCGCTGGGGAGAGGCCTGGACTGGCCCTTCTCCCTGGAGTCCTTTCAGCCGCTGGAGAGAAGACAGGGTGACTAGGCTCAGTCCATCATGCTGTTGGGGATCTGGGCCAACTGGCCCCCATCCCTGGGGTATACCAGTGGAGACTGAAGTCCCATCCACTGGTGGTAGAAAATCCTGATGCTTGCAAAGCAAAGCCGACATCCTCCTGTCTCGGTGACGCACCATTTTTTGGGGTTGTGTCAGTGAAGACTGGAGTCCCATCCACTGCCCCAGGAACTCCCTCTTCCGTTAAGTGAGAGAAGAGGCTTGTGGCACTCTGCTCTGTTGCCAGCTCTTCCGCTGGGTCGCTTTGAGGGGAGACCACAGTCCCATCCCCCGATGTCAGCTCAAGCTGCAGTTGTGTGCAGCAGCCAGTAGCATCCTGCCCTGCTGCCAGTGATTCAGCTGGGAGTGAACGCTTTACCACCACAGCTTGTTGCTGGGGAGAGGGGCCAACTGCCCCGGCTCCCTGGAACTCCACTTCCGTGGTGACTGGCATCTGTACCTCTCCCCTCTCTTCAGTTGGTGCTGCTGTGACTTCTGCTGCTGCAGCACCTCTTTGCTGTAGCCAAGTGGCATCCACAGCCGCTATAACCCGGTCTATGATCTCCGGTGGAAGATTAGGTCCATACTGTGCCAGTCCACGTCTAACAGCCCGGTCAAAAAACTCTTCCTCGGGTGTCCTGTCTGTTATGCTGGGCCTTTCTGTTATGCTGGGCCTTTCAGCTCTATCCATTTGGACAAGCTCTGTAATAATGTCCCTTCTCTTACGGTTGCTGGCCGATCTGACCCGGCTCTCCAGTAAGTCCTTGAGGGAAGAGAGCTTCAGCCGTTCATACAGCGTCTCCATTGTCCTGTGTCCTTGTAGCAGTCCTTCTGGCTATGGAATTATCCCACTGCTGCCACCAATTGTAACTGTCACCACCGTTTACGACCTTCCATCAACCCACGACAGCTCATCTGACACACAGACAAACCAACAGGACCCGATCCATATCAATTCCCCAGAAAATGAGACTGACCGCTCTATTCTCTGCTTCAAAAATGTATGAACTCACTTTTAATCGTTTCTTAGCTTGCTTATATGCCGTACAACAGGTTACAGAAATCACAGGAACAATCAAACTGTCCACCCCCCTCATCACACCATGGGGGGCTTCATTCACATTCTTTTACATAATGATATTCAGAGTTAATTATCCCCTAGACGTTACGTCTCCGACAAGTACATTCCACACATAAACAGTATATATCATGAGGGGTCTAGGAGCCAGGCTGACTCAGTTTCAATCCACAGAAGCAGTCTTAGTTAGCATCTCAACAACCTCACACAATGGAAGGTCTTCCAGAAGCCTGACTCAATTAACAACTCACTAGCCAGGGCTAATCATAGAAATGAGTCACTATTGACTGGTTGGGTCACAATTAACCAACAACTTGCAATATCTCAAGATCCTGCAATATGAACTATCAGTAATGTCCCCTGTCCTGTAATTTAGGATATAATTTCTCAGTCACCCTATGGCCCTATTGGACATAAGGTGACCCTAGACATAAGAGTTATTAATGACGCTGGCACAGGAGTACCCCTCATCCTTCCAAAGTCTCTGTTTGTCCCAGATCATCCCGTTACAGAAAGTTTTTAGGACTTTATAGGGATCTGGTCTAAATAAGGTTGAGAACCATTGGTTTGGTAAATAAAGACCACTATGTGGGGATTATTTAGATAGCTTTCAAGCTAGTACATTTTTTAATTGTGGAAGGAAACTTGAAAAGACAGAGCAACCCACACAGGGATAACATGCAGATGCAAGCAGGATATTAATCTTGATATTGATAATGTTTCTATTTATATAAAATGGAGAAAAATCTACACATACATATTAATTATGTTTTGAATGACTGCAGGTACCTTCAGCTTGTTGAACATAGATGCTCTGGAGGATACTTTGGAAATTAGCAAACCGGATTTAATTATAAATCCTGACAAATACTTTGGAGAAAAGACAGAAGATAAATGTCCTAAAGTTGTGGAAGCCCCTACATTCTCAGAAAGTAAGTATTAATAACTTTTCTATAGTAATACTGGAGTGTTTTTGGTGCAGGAACTTAATTTCAACATTTTCAAGCTGGACTTGAAACATGTCTGCTTTTATTTATCTCCATTGCATGGTGGATTGGTGGGACTAGCAGTGGATAAATATAGCATTGTTTTCCCCTACTTTTAGACTCACATGAAGTGGCAAATATTGAGATTCTGGCATAATAAAGATATGTTTTTGTGTTCTTTCCTTGAAGCTCACAAGAAAGGTCAAGAACAAAACATTTCTGGCAAGATCAACAGGACTTTTCTGTGTTTGCAAAAAATGTTCTTGGCCTGAAAGTTAAAAAGGAATGCAGCCATTACATCTAAGGCCAGGTGATGCTATACTGTATGTACAGTATATGTATATATCTATACAATGAAAATCTATAATGTAATGACTGCTCACCATAAAATAACCACCCACCTAATACTGAATAGGTATCCCTTTTACAATCAAAACAGCTCTAACCCATCAAGGCATGGATTCCACTAGACCGCTGATGGTATGCTGTGGTATCTGCCACCCAGCCAACAAAAGAAAATCCTTTACCCAGTAGGATGAAAGGTGTGGCCTCCATGGCCTGCTCTTGTTTTTCCAGCACATCCAACAGATGCTCAATTGGAGTAAGATCTGGAGAATTTGGAGGTCAAATCAACACATTGGGGAAATCTCTGTGGCCCAGTTCTGATGCCCTTGTGTCCATTTTAAGCACTTTTGGGGTAGACACAGGTCAGCATGGGCATCCTCATCAGTCTGCGGTCCCATTCGAAACAAACTATGATGAAATGTGTGTTCTGAGACCTCTCTATTGGAAACAGCCATAGGCATGTGCACAGGGTGTGCCAGGTGTGTACAGGCACACCCTAATCACCCTGTGTAGCACAGATTCCCTCTACTGCCATGGCTCCCATCTTTCCCCCTGCAGCGCTGCCAGCTTCCCTCCACTCCAATCGGCTGTTGCTGCTGCGATGTTTTAGGAGTGGGGAAGGGGCCAGTAAATATGTAATTTACCGGCCCCTTCCCTTTCTGAATGAACCTTGTGAGCGATCAGTAGTGTGTGTTTGGACTTTGGGGTGCACACCCTAATGCAATAGGCTGCGCACATCTAAGGAACCAGCACTAACTTTCTCAGCAATCTGAGCTATAGTAGCTCTACTATTGGATTGGACTAAACAGGCCTGCCTTCACTTTCCACGTGAATCAGTGAGGCTTGGCCACTCATGAACCTGTCACTGGTTTTCCACTTTTACTTCCTTGGACCACTATTGGTAGGTCCTAACCAATGCAGGCTCAGAACATCCCACAAGAGCTGCAGTTTTGGAGTTGCTTTGACAGTACAATTTGGTCCTTGTCAGAGTAGCTCAAATCCTTACGCTTGCCCATTTTGTCTGCTTTTTAGCACATCAACTTAACCACTTGCTGACCGCCCACAATATACAGATGAAACTCGAAAAATTTGAATATCGTGCAAAAGTTAATTTATTTCACTAATGCAACTTAAAAGGTGAAACTAATATATGAGATAGTTCAAGCTGTGATTTGTCATAATTGTGACGATTATAGCTTACAGCTCATGAAAACTCCAAATCCACAATCTCGGAATATTTGAATATTACATGAAATCAATAAAACAAGGATTGTACATAGAATAATATCGAACCTCTGAAAAGTAGAAGCATGCATATGTACTCAGTACTTGGTTTGGGCCCCTTTTGCAGCAATTACTGCCTCAATGCGACGTGGCATGGAAGCTATCAGCCTGTGGCACTGCTAGGGTGTTATGGAAGACCAGAATGCTTCAATAGCGGCCTTCAGCTCTTCTGCATTGTTCGGTCTCATATCTCTCATCTTTCTCTTGGCAATTCCCCATAGGTTCTCTATGGGGTTCCGGTCAGGCGAGTTTGCCAATCAAGCACAGTAATCCCACGGTCATTGAAACAGGTTTTGGTGCTTTTGGCACTGTGGGCAGGTGACTAAACCCACAACAGTAAAATCAGTCTCTTTTGATGTCAGGAAGTGACGAAACGCGTCAGTGGACTCGCCCGTCACGTACACTTGCGCTCCCTGCGAAGTGATTGCGGTGTCTGCAAGGAGCGCTTCCTCTTGGACGGCTGATACTGGTGATAGCGCCCTCTTGGATCACAATTTTATGCTTGTTGTTATTTATCAAATGTAAGCAGTTATTTTTAAGAGGTGTTCTGTTGTATGGGGAGTTTTGACATAATAAACAGGATTACGCTATGTGCAAAAAAAAAAAGAAACAGGTTTTGGTGCTTTTGGCAGTGTGGGCAGGTGCCAAGTCCTGCTGGAAAATGAAGTCAGCATCCCCATAGAGCTCGTCTGTGGAAGAAAGCTTGAAGTGCTCCAAATTCTCCTGGTAGACGGCTGCGATGACCCCGGACTTAATGAAGCACAGTGGACCAACACCAGCAGATGACATCCCCAAATCAACACAGACTGTGGAAACTTCAAAAAAATGTTTCCCTAAATAGCTTCCTTTACCTTAGTGCAGTCCTTCTTCACTTACCTCATCCTTTGATTTTGCTTTTTAATGTCCTTATTTCTTCTGAGAAATCCTCACTTCCTGTTCTTCTGTCTGTAACTCCACACAGTAATGCAAGGCTTTCTCCCTGGTGTGGAGAAAGCCTCTTGAGGTGGGAGGGGGCGAGCAGGAGTGTCAGGACGCCCTCTAACACACAGCTCCTTTTTTTATCTGCAAAGTAGAGAGTGTCCTGACACTCCTGCTCGCCCCCTCAAGAGGCTTTCTCCACACCAGGGAGAAAGCCTCACATTACTGTGTTTAGTTACACACAGAAGAACAGGAAGTGAGGATTTCTCAGAAGAAATAATGACATTTAAAAGCAAAATGGAAGAATGGGGTAAGTGAAGGAGGACCGCACTAAGGTAAAGGAAGCTATTTAGGGAAACATTTTTTTTACCTTTACAACCCCTTTACCAGAAGTGTCAGTTTCCACTCCTGGCTGTGCTGTCTGGCAGAGGTGTATAGGTCACACGTTGCTGGATAGAATTACAAATCTTTGACTTGTATAACAATTCAAGAAAAATAACTTTATTGAACACCTAGAACCTAGAACATACAAAAACTCGCTATCTACAGTAACTAATCAAATCATAATTGGCCAATTATTACAAAACCCAACCATGGCAGCTGCAGAAATTGTGTGAGCACCCCCCCCCCAAAAAAAAACAGCCTCTCCGCCATATTGATGTTCAAGATTAGATAATTATATGTAACTGAATGTTATTCAGAATTCTTGAAATGATCCTTTGATAGGATGTGTTCCGGGACCAACATGTGGCTGGAAGTCATTCAAAGTTCACTAAGGGATCCTCCAATGAAATATAAAGTAAGACCAACCCACATATAAACAGTGTTGATGGGCCACTACATGTGGCTGAATAGCATTTAAAGTGAACCTTCAGTCATTTTTTCAACTTTCCATCTATTAAATCTTCTGCCCTTGTTATTTCTGCCAGTAAATACCTTATACAACCCACTTCCTGTTTCTTGTCTGGTAATAAGCCTAGGCTTATGACATCATGCACGGCTCTCTTTCACTCTCGTGAGAGTTTGCCAGGAAGAGAGGGAGGATGAGTCATAAGAAGGTAAATGGGAGCTGCAGAGATGGAGGTGTGCCTCTGTGTGTCTGTGTAAATCCAGGAAGTGAACAGGCAGCAGCTTTAGTTGCCCATAATTTAAATGGTTGCAGACAGACTTAGTGGAGGGAGATTTCTGCAGCATATTCGGCAAGTTCAAAATCACAGTATATATAAAATAATATGCAAAGTGGTTGGAGGGAAGCTTCAGAATGACAAATATGTTTTTATTACAAATTATGTGAGCAGACTGCAGTTCCTCTTTAAAGTCTGTGAGGGTGTCCTTTAATGAAATGTGTTGTAGGACCAACCCCCATATAAGAGTTAATTATGGCACATATATCAAGCATAACTGGAAAACTCTCAGGGAGAGGTGGCAATACCATCACGTATAGCCCTTATATAACTTGTGGCATGGCACCCTATACCCTTTGTTGGTAACTAAATCCAAATAGGAAAGTTCATTCAATTGTGTAGTGTGTAACTCATAATTTCCCAGTGTGGGAGCCATCCGTTTTGATCAAGAAAAGTTTCCAAGCCATATAACACCCAAATACATAGAGTAGTACTGAGCCATCTACACTAAGGTGACCAGATTTTTAAAATGAAATCCGGGGAAATATTTTTTTTTTTACTAGTAATGCCGGCAATCAACGACTCTCTGCCCACCGCCGCTGCCGCCCGCCTCACAGCCTGTCAAGTCTTACTCTCCAGGCCCCGGCTACTATTGGGTGGGGAGTGGAGGAAGATCACTCCACCAAGGAAGGCAAGGAGATAAACAGGCAGGCTAGGCTATTGGTCCAGGACTTGAGCCAAGGCAGAAGAACATGCAAGCGGAGCTGAATGAGCATGCACCCGAAACTGAAGAAATATTCCCTCCACTCCAACCAGCACATGATTATCAGAATGGGGCACAGATAATGGAAAAAATACACCCCCCTAAGCTAGTCGGAGTGGCAGAGAGGGTGTAATTCAGATTTTGTTTTCCAATTCTGCACTGACTGTCTTTGAAATTGCCCCAGCCCCTGTTCAAATTCAATCCGGGGACAAAACTGGGGACAGACTTGGTCAGGGGACAGTGTCCTCAACCCGGAAACCGGGGATGTCTGGTCACCCCAAAGTTGTTCTTTAGAGAGTGATGGTCTATTAGTCCATATACAGAGGCGCATGGTCCCTTAAATGGATGGATGAGATAGGGAAGGAGATATCCCAAAAGCTGCCATCATGGGAGCAAGGCTGGAAGCCAATCACATTGGTCCCACCTCCGCCTCCTGGCATTTAGAACCTCCTCGGGGAGGGGAGCTGGAAGGGGTTAATGTTTTACATACAGTAGATATTTCTGCCAGAGAGGCCAGCCTCAAGTGATCAAGGAGTAAAGGACCAAAGTTCCACTTTAAGGCCCAGATCCACGAAGAAGTTATGTCAGCGTATCTATTGATACGCCACGTAACTTCTCGGATGCTCCGGCGAATCTTTGTTTGGAAACAAAAAAAAAGATGCGCCTGAAGCTGGGCTAGATCCGACTGACGTACGTCTTAGTACGCCGTCGGATCTAAGGTACATATTTATGCTGGCAGCTAGGTGGCGCTTCCGTTGATTAACGCGTCGAGTATGCAAATTAGCTAGATGCGCCAATCCACAAACGTACGTCCGCCCGACACATTTTTTTACGTCGTTTACGTAAGGCTTTTTTCGGCGTAACGTTACCCCTGCTCTATGAGGCGTACGCAATGTTAAGTATGGACGTCGGGCCAGCATCTAATTTTCCGTCGTGTACGTCGTTTGCATAAAACGTTCGCGAATAAGGCTTTGCGTAAATTACGTTCACGTCGAAAGCATTGACTATTTCGAGCATGCGCACTGGGATACCCCCACGGACGGCGCATGCGCCGTTAAAAAAAACGTCATTTACGCGGGGTCAAGTAGAATTAACATAAAACACGCCCACGTCTTTGTCATTTGAATTCCGCGCCCTTACGCCGTCACAGTTACGCTACGCTACATAACTTACGGCGCAAATTCTTTGTGGATACTGAAAATACGCTGGAAGTCTGAGATACGCTACGCCGGGATAATATATGCGCCGAGGTACGTGGATCTGGGCCCCAGTGTGATTTAGCTGCTTGCTTGGAGTTCAGCTTTAATACTTTTATATATGTTCTAGAACTACAATTTTCAGTTTTTCAGCCGCTATTGACATTGTCTGCCACCAGCCTCCTCCTGCCTCTGTGGAAGAGAGATGGTTAGTGCTGTTGCAATTAGGAGAAGCAGACAGAAATGATTTACCAATTCCAAACTAGTTGTAAGACTCACATCTCTCACAAAGGGATTTCAATGAAGGACTGTGGTTGTCTACGGCATTGATAAAAAGGTGACATGAACACAACTATTTGTATGGTTTATAAGGCAATGATGAAAAGGCTGTAGTGCCTATTATTCCTAACAGCACAACCTATGCTGCCCATGCACAATGCAACAATGTGACATATTCAAGTCCTCACTGTGACAGCTGAGCTGAGAAGTTAGTGATCGAACAGCAACAAGTGATAAAGATTGGTAGTGTCAGCCGCAGAAAACTTCCAGTATGTTGGAAAATTGGTCAAGTCATTTTTAATGCAGACACTACAAGACAGCAAAAACTAAGTGACAGATTGCTTTTAAAAGTTAATGACAGCGCGTCGGCTCTAACAGCTTAGTCTATGATAATGAAGCTTGCATGTTTCACTCCCCTCCCCGAACAGAGGGGGCTCTTGCTTGTTATTGAATTCAATTTTCTATATATTCTACACTGATAACTTGTTGCAGAAGAAGATTAATTAATATAGTACTTTTCTCCCTGGAGGATCAAAGTGTTTTACGCGCTGTTTGGGCAGATGGTGAGGTAGCCACAGTAGATTATCCTTTTAAAGGGAAATTATACACAGGAGCCAATCGACCTACCAGCATGTCTTTGGAGTGTGGGAGGAAACCCCCATAACCTTATGGAGAACATGCAAACTCCATGCAGATGGACCAGGACTTAAAGTGGTTGTAAAGGCACAAGGGGCCAGATTCAGGTACAGCGGGCGTATCTGTGCGGCGGCGTAACGTATCCGATTTACGTTACACCGCCGCAAGTTTTTCAGGCAAGTGCTTTATTCACAAAGCACTTGCCTGTAATGTTGCGGCGGCGTAGCGTAAATCACCCGGCGGAATTCAAATTCGGCAGGTAGGGGGCGTGTATCATTTAAATGAAGCGCTTCGCCGCGCCAAACGAACTGCGCATGCGCCGTCCCTAAAATATCCCAGTGTGCATTGCTCAAAATGACGTCGCAAGGACGTCATTGGTTTCGACGTGAACGTAAATGACGTCCAGCCCCATTCACGGACGACTTACGCAAACGACGTAACTTTTTAAAATTTCGACGCGGGAACGACGGCCATACTTAACATTGGCTGCGCCTCATATAGCAGGGGCAACTATACGCTGGGAAAAGCCTAACATAAACGTTGTAACTTTACTGCGTCGGCCGCGCGTACGTTCAGGAATTTGCGTATCTAGCTAGTTTGCATACTCAACGCGGAAATCGACGGAAGCGCCACCTAGCGGGAAAAAAAATTGCAGTTTAGATCCGACGGCGTAAGAGACTTACGCCTGTCGGATCTAAAGGATATCTATGCGTAACTGATTCTAAGAATCAGTCGCATAGATACGAGGGGCCAGATTAGGACTTACGACGGTGTACATGGCGCTGCGCCGTCGTAAGTCCTTTCTGAATCTGGCCCACGTTTTTTTACCTTCATACATTATCTGCATGAAGTTAAAAAGCCTTCTGTGTACAGCAGACCCCCAAGCCCCCCTAATACTAACCTGAGCCCCATCTTGATCCAGCAATGTCCACGAGAGCCTTCCCTCTCCAGGAACTTGCACTCCTGATTGGCTTTTGGCATTGGCTCCCGCTGCTGTCAATCACAGTCATTGAGCCATTTAGGAGACAGAGGAGGCGGGGCCGAGTCACAACTCCATATGTGAATGGACACACATAGCCACAGCTCAGGAGTGCGCCTGCTTGGGTGCACCCAGAGCAAGTTGTTGCTCTGGGGGCACCCCGGCATGAGGGAGGAGCCAGGAGCGACAGCGTGGGACCTGATAACAGGAGGATCCGGGCTGCTCTGTGCAAAACCATTACACAGAGTAGGTAAGTATAACACAACAGTTATTTTTATTTTATTTTTAAAGCAAGGTTTTAAAGTCGCTTTAAACTGAGGAAGAAGTGCTAACCCCTAAGCCACCGTGCTGTCCTTTGCAGTAAAAGTAATACCTCTCTGTGAACCCTCTAAATATTCCTCTGAAGTACAACAGACAGCAATATCTGGTGGTTTCTTTACGTAACCGCTTCCTGGCTGCCATATGTATACAGTATATACGTCTTCGTTGGAAAGCAGTAATAACAGGATCATGGTTGCAGATGCAGTCATGATCCAGGTATCATTTTTTAGAGCTGGCAATGGGCTTTCTTGTAGAAGTGATCTGAGCAGCCCGATCATTTCTACAGGGTGTAGCAGGGGGCGCCCACATCTGCATGCCAACATTCCCCAGAACTCCAATGCAATCAGGGAGCCCTTATCACTGCTTTTGTGCTCTGTGCTGGCAGAGCTGAGTAACAGCCTAGCTCATTAGCATCTGTGTCCTTATACAGTAGTTTTTTAATATTGCACTTAGAGGCACATATATATATATATATATATATATATATATATATATATAATGAGAATGAACCATTAAGAGTGAAAAAAAAAATGAAAATAAAAGGTACATTTATTTTCTTGGGTTGGCTCTAGGTTGCAGAATCGCCCTGACCTTCCCATTGTACCTTCCCATAGGCTTACAGCTGCCAGCATGGGGAAAACTTTTTCATACTAAAAAGGGGTTTAGTCACCTGCTAGCCCTCGTTTCACTCCAATTTAAATGGATTAAAGGAAATACAAAATGTAGCGAACACAAGCGACCCCAACTTTTCTTTTTAATACTTAATGCGGACCTTCAGTCTTTTTTTAAACTTTCCATCTATCAAATCTTCCGCCGTTGTTGTTTTAACTTGGGATAGTGAAACATTTTTTTTACTGCCAGTACAGCCCACTTCCTGTTTCTTGTCTGGTAAAAAGCCTAGGCCTATGACATCATGCACAGCTCTCTCTCTAACTATCGTGAGCGTTTGCCAGGAAAGGAAGGGGGATGAGTCATAGGAGGGCCAATGAGAGCTGCAGGGCTGCAAAGCTGGAGGTATGCCTTTGTGTGTCTGTGTAAATCCAGGACGTGAACAGGCAACAGATTCAGCTGCCCACAGTTAAAATGGATGCAGCCAGACTCGGTGGAGGGAGATTTCTGCAGCATATTTGGTAAGTACAGAATCACAGTGGGGTGGATTCAGTAAGCAATTGCGTCTGCGTATCCATAGTTACGCAGCGCAATTGCTTAGTTGCGCCGGCGTAACGACTTTTCTGTATTCAGAAAGCTCGTTACGCCGACTGCAGCCTAAGATATGACTGGCATAAGGCTCTTATGCCGTCGTATCGTAGGCTGCATTCTTACGATGGCCGCTAGGTGGCGTTCCCATAGTGGTCAGCGTAGAGTATGCAAATTGCATACTCACACCGATTCACAACCGTACACGCGCCCTGCGTACACATTTTACGTCGTTTGCGTTCGTCGGGTTCCGCGTAAGGCTGCTCCTGCTATTAGCAGGGGCAGCCAATGCTAAGTTTACCCGTCGTTCCCGCGTTGCGATGTTTGAAAATTACGTTGTTTGCGTAAGTGAATCGTGAATGGTGCTGGACGCCATTTACGTTCACGTTAAAGCAAATGACGTCCTTGCGACGTCATTTGCCGCAATGCATGTCGGGAAAGTTTCCCGACGGAGCATGCGCACTACATTCGGTGCGGGAACGCGCCTAATTAAAAATGATCCACGCCCCCTACGGAGCGTATGCCGGACATTTTTACTGAGCGCCCACGCAAATTACGGAGCTACTGCTTCGTGAATGAAGCGTAGCGCAGGTAATTTACGGAGGCGCAGCGTAAAAACGGTACGCTGCGCCTCCGTAGTAGTGCGCGCCCCTACCTGAATCCACCCCAGTATATATAAAATAATATACAAAGTGGTTGGAGAGAAGCTTCAGAATGGCAAAGATGTTTTTATTACAAATTATGTGAGCAGACTGTAGTTCCTCTTTAACGTTGCAATAAAACTTTTAACTAACTCAGTCTATATATATATATATACACAATTCAGAACAACAGGTTTCAGAAGAAAGGATTATTGTGGTAAAACTTGCAGTCTCGGTGATCATTAGAAGAACAAAGAGTTCTCTGATCTTTAGATCTAATTGACAAAACATCAGCCTTTGTGTAGCTGGATTATTGGAAAATCCACGATTTTTGTAAAAGTCATGTAAATGAGGATTCACGTCTTTCTAAATCCTGCATATAAGTGTTTATATTACAATACATTGTGAAATATGTATCAGGATCAGTGGACTGAAAGTACACAGCATCTGTAGGTAGTGACTGAAAGATTCTTCTCATTTGTGTTTTGCTCCTGCCCTTGGTCTTATAAGAATGTCACATTGCCTAAGATAACAGCGAGAGGGGATAACAATGTAAAACTGGGTCACTTTAGCAATCGTCAGTGTTAATAAAGACTTTTTGGATACTTGCCAGCCACATGAATAATGTAAATGTGATTCTATCACCATTCTAGCACTGAAAGCTGTGTTTGACGAGGGGAGCCTCTTCCCAAGAGAAATTTTGGAACGTGAACTAAAAGCAAAACAACTAAGTGACAGAATGTTTCCAGAGCCCAGGATAAAGAGAAACAAGAAAGCAGCAAGACAAAAAGAGAAATAACAGTCTGACAGGCGCAAACTGATTTGTGGGTAATTTACTAAAAACTGTAAATAAAATATTTCCATCAAACCAATTGGCTGTGTGTGACTGTAGTATTTTTTTTATTTTTTTTATGTAAACCCTAACAATTAACTTCTCTTATGTAGCGCTACCCCTTCAGGAGCCACTGGTTGATTTGGAATCGGCATATTAAGGCTGCATTCACACCTGAATGCGGCGTATGTTACTGCGATTTGCCGCGACAAATTGCGGCGTTTTGTCCCGCGATTTGCCGCGGCAAAACGCGGCATTTTTTAAGCCTAAACATACGCCGGAGGGTTGCTTAACATTGTCGGCTATGCCGAACGCCAAAAGCCGCCTGAAAAAAAGGTCCGGGACTTGTTTTGAGCTTCAGGCGTACGGCGTTTCGGCGTTCGGCGTGGAGATGTGAACCATCTCCATAGCCGACAATGTTAAATCACCCCTCCAGCGTATTGCAGGCTGCAATAGCGTCGCGCTACAGGCGACAATAAGGTGTGAATGGAGCCTAAGTTACCTCTAATCGTTATCTAGGGTGATAGTAGTGAGTAGAGCAGTAAACGAATGTCCAATCAGCGAAATAGGTTTTCTGAATGCTTTATTTCTCGGCCCAACACGACCAACATCAACATGAGGCAGGATAGGAAAGGCAGATGAAGCAGAGAACCCCGCGGTATCAGGCTTTGATGAAGAAGAAAGCAATCCTGCTCTCAGTAATAGTAGCACAGCCCGTCGCCACTCCAGCCCGAGTGGGCGAAGTGCCCCCGGACAGGCCCCTGCCACAGGCCCGGCAGCCGAAGCGTCACTCCAAGGATGCTGGGAGGAGCAGGTCTCTGCCACAGACCTGGCTCTGATGGAGCCTCTGCCACAGGCCTAGAACTTGGATGAGCTAAATAGTTGAGCTTATCCTCCCAGTAAATTTGCACCAGGGTCACCGGTTGACAGTGGAAGTGTACCTGTCAACGTCCCGGCCCCCAGATCCCTGATGGTTCACCCAAGCCCCCCTGGACAACCAGCCTCCGGGCTCCCCTCAAGCCGATCCCCCACTGAACGGCACACAGCACGGGATCTCCCCAGTAGAAGGGGGACCCAGTCAGTCACTGGGGCCCCTTTGTGGCACCAGCCGCTCCAGGCCAGGAGGGCCCAGAGTCAGGAACTCCGCGCCGCGTGCGACCCCAGGCCAGGCAGCCCACGGTGGCGGGGCCCGCGATGTGCGCACACCCCAAAGGTGGGTGCCGCACCTGGAACCAGGAACCCGCGAAGAACCAAGAACAACGGCTTCTACCACAGAAATACTCCTCCCCAGCATGCCCCGCGAGGGAAAACTCCTCTAATTGGCTGCTGAGGAAAAGCGGCTCCGCCTGGACCTCTCTGGTGCCACCTGCCGCCCAGGGATGGTACCGCATCCCTAGAACGCAGTCTGACCCACAGAACAATCCAGATTTGGCGACAGCCAAATTTAACATAATTCGGAATGAGAGCAAATTATCTCTCTCATTCCCCCACTAACTTTAGTGTAGTGCCTCTACTGAAGGTAAGGGGGCGCTACACTTATTTGCTCCCTTTTGGTTTGCTAAATATACCATTGAAAGTGTTTTGTTATATGTATTCAAAAAATACCTGCTGATCCTGCCAGAAATCTTGTGAGCTGATCACTTCCTGTGTTTTCTGCCTGTGCACAAGCAGGAGTGATGGGGAGGGGGATGAAGATGAGGAGTAAGATTGTTAAGAATTATTGGGCTGATCTTAGACTCGAAGTGACACAAAACTATATCCTTTTTTTACAAAAATAACCCATAAACCTCCACTTTTTAAAGGAGAAGTACAGCCAAAGCTTGTCGGCTGACGTACTGCCACTGTCGGTTGATGTCACAGAGCCAGTTCAGACTCAGGAAAGATCGCAACAATGGAGTCAGGGTGTGCCCACATTCCTGGACTGTCACCCGGCTCAGCCTCTCAGCAAAGCCACTGAGAGACTGAGCCAGCTGCTCCCGCCTACACAGTCCAGCGTTCCAGTGACTACAGGGAGGGGGGGGGGGAGGCAGAGAGGCTCTCTGCTTACAGACCTGTGAGAACTGTTTGATCACTCAGTTCTCAATGTGATGCTGCGTACACACGATCGGATTTCCCATCTGAAAAACCTTGGATGTTTTTTTTTTTACAGAATTCCGCTCAAGCTTGGCTTGCATACACACAAAAGTTCTCTGGACATTCAACTGTCAACAAAGCGGTGACGTACAACACTAAGACGAGCCAAGAAAATTAGGTTCAATGCTTCCGAGCATGCGTCAAATTGTTTCCGAGCATGCGTTGGAAATTTGCGCATCGGAATTGCTACAGACGATTGGATTTTTTTCGTCTGGTAAATTTGAGAACCAGCTCTCAATCTTTTGTTGGCAGAAATTCTAACAGCAAAAGTCCGATGGAGCATACACACAGTCGGAATTTCCATTCAAAAGCTCACATCGGACTTTTTCTGTCGGAATTTCCGATCGTGTGTACGGGGCACCTTTTCTTCAAGTCAAACCTGAACACTTTAGTGGAGCACAGCATTTTTTTATAGTATAAACCAGTGTTTCTCAACCTTTTTCCAGTCGGGGCACCCTTAAAAAGTATTTTCAGTCTTGAGGCACCCCAGTCCAAGGCTTGGTTCACATTATGGTGTGTCGCAGAACACGCGCAAAATCGCGCTCATTCCTGACACACAGAATAATGCTCTGCTCTTTAGAGGTACCATTAATTCTTAATGGTACACCCACACATTGGAAAATGTCGGGTGCTTTAGCTGCAGTGCAATTAAAAAAAAAAAGAAGAAGGTTGGGGACTTGTTTCCCTGCATTTTTGTGGGTACAGAAGCCCATTGAAATGAATGGTCTGCCCTACATGCAGCTGCACAGATGTGAACCAAGGGCTAGTTAACATGTCAAAGGGGCGGTAAAACCACATGGTTGAGACGTTTTTACCACCCCCAACTTCTCTACCTTTAGCTGCAGAGGCAGCAGCTGGGGTGTTCACATGCTGTGGCTGCAACTGGAGGTATACCGAGGGTGAATGGGGGTGCACTGCAACTACCCCGCAACTGTGTGCATTGCACGGTTGCGGTGTAGTGATGCTGCATTTACGGGCTTAAAACAGGTAGTAAAGAGGCAACATAATGCCTCTTTACGGCCTGTCAAATGCCTCTGAAAAGCGATCTGTGCATGGATTGCTTTTCAGAGAAGCAGCAGTCCTTGCTATCAAACAAGCCCTACAAAATCCATTGTCATGGTACAGGAATGGGGGGGCAGGATTAAAAGTAACATACATACAGACACAGGCTTACACATGCATACACATACATACCAGGGTTGCCAACTTTCAGTAAATTTCCGAAGTTTGTAAAATCCGTACTTTTTTCATCTGTCCTTGAATGTCCATTGCGGACATGTAGGCTGCATGTCTGTAACGGACATTCATAGACAAATGCAAAAAGTATGGATTTTACAAACTCTTTGTAAATTTACTGAAAGTTGGCAAACCTGATACACACACGCACACAGACAGACAGTCACATGTGCCCACACACATATAGACACAGTCACATGTGTGCACACACACACACACACACACATATAGACAGACAGTCACATGTGCACACACACATACAGACTAGGGTTGCCACCTCATCCCTTTAAAAGCAAAAACATATTAATTACACAGGTTCTCTGGCTGATTAAGGTGCTGCTAATTAAACTCACTTGGTGCCTTATCGATTCTATCGACATTAAATTAGCCCCAGAACCTGTGTAATTACTATGTGTTCGGTTTTAAAGGGATGAGGTGGCAACCCCAATACAGACAGACCGTTACATGTGCACACACACATACATATAGACAGACCGTCATATGTGCACACACATACAGACAGACAGTCACATGTGCACACACACACATATACAGACAGACAGTCACATGTGCACGCACACACACACACACACATACAGACAGACAGTCACATGTGCACACACACACACACACACACACATACAGACAGACAGACAGACAGTCACATGTGCACGCACACACACACACACACATACAGACAGACAGTCACATGTGCACACACACACATACACAGTCACATGTGCACACACACACATATACAGACAGACAGTCACATGTGCACGCACACACACACACACACACATACAGACAGACAGTCACATGTGCACACACACACACACACATACAGACAGACAGACAGTCACATGTGCACGCACACACACACACACACATACATACAGACAGTCACATGTGCACGCACACACACACACATACAGACAGTCACATGTGCACACACACACGCACACACACACACACATACAGACAGTCACATGTGCACGCACACACACACACACATACATACAGACAGACAGTCACATGTGCACACACACACACACATACAGGCAGTCACATGTGCACACACACACACACACACAGACAGACAGTCACATGTGCACGCACACACACACACACACATACAGACAGACAGACAGACAGTCACATGTGCACACACACACATACAGACAGTCACATGTGCACGCACACACACACACACACATACAGACAGACAGACAGTCACATGTGCACACACACACGCACACACACATACAGACAGTCACATGTGCACACACACAGACAGTCACATGTGCACACACACACACACACACAGAGACAGTCACATGTGCACACACACACGCACACACACATACAGACAGTCACATGTGCACACACACAGACAGTCACATGTGCACACACACACACACAGAGACAGTCACATGTGCACACACACACAGACAAATGTATAAAGCCATTTTAAAAAAAAATAATGTAGCTTCTAGCTCAGTACCTTTTCAGATTTCTCTTTAGCCGGGTACTGCACTCTAGGGGGAAGCAGAGAGCACAGCACACTCCTCTGCACTTCACTTTCATTTTTGAAGCCGACAGAGCTTCTCACAGTTCGGCAGGAGAGCTCATCTGACAGCCTTCTCTCCACTGACCCCCGCGGCACACCTGAAAACCTCTGACGGCACACCAGTGTGCCGCGGCACACTGGTTGAGAAAGGCTGGTATAAACTATACATATATTTTGCTATTTAATAACTTTTCTAATCATATGAAGTTAATAACAAGAGCCCCACTTTACATCAGAATCCACAGAGTTCCCCTTTTACTACTGAACTCGCAGAGTTCTCTTTCACTGTAAGGGGGACTCTGAGAACTCTGATATACGGAGAGGACTCTGATGTAAGGGGGGACACTGTGGCCTCTGGTGTAAAGGGGAACGCTGATGTAAGGGGTGCTCTAAGAACACTGATTTACCTCAGTGTACTCACTCAGAGGCAGGAGAGAGAAGGGAGAGACTTCAATCACAGACAGGGATAGATGGTGAACTCAGTCAGCCATTGGCAGTCAGCACCTCTCATCCAGATGTATCTGAGGCTGCTGGATCTCACATTTTTAGCCCCAACTTTCCTTTTCTGAGGCACAGCCAACGCTGTATCCTGGCCTAGGCCAACAAGGCCCAGGCCTAGGGCAGCACCTTGCAGGGGGGCAGCACGGAAAGAGTCCCCGCCGGCTTGCGCTACACTGTAAGTGTAACGCAAGCTGCTTCTAATTTTGACTGTCCTATTATCCTGGACCAGAAACCTCCCTCACTGTGCTATGTTATCTGCTGCACCTTTGGCACGGTCATATCTTCTTAGTCTTCATCATAAAATTATCAGAAATTTTGTCTAAAGTAGAACTATAGGCAACACTCTTTTTTTCATTTTGGATAGAGTAAGGGAGGGTTATAGCCCCTGTCAGTTTATTTACCATCCCTGTCCCATTGCAGAGATTTCCCTTCACTTCCTGCCCCAAAGCCAAACAGGAAGTGAGAGGAAATCTATGCAAATTAAGGGAATCCAATGCCCCCCAGGCCCTAAGAACTAGTGTCCCCACTTGAAATTTCAGGGCGGGTCTTAAACAGAAAGAGGTGTGCCCTTGACAGGAAGGGGTTGGTCATTTTTAAATTAGGGAGTGCACGAGTTTAGTCAGGCCTATGGCAGCACAAAACCGAAATACATTACTGGGCACAGCCCCGGGGATTGGAGTGTGGGCAGACACAGAGGAGTGGGGGGGAGGGGGGAGGTGCAGATGAAGCCCTATCTTCTCTCCTAGAAAAAATAGGAGAGCAACTGCACTAATATATTAAATAGTAGAGAAAAAACAATACTACTAAATGATGCTCATATGTAATCAAGTGAAGCTGCACCTTACTGCGTACATAAAAACAGTGGTAACATAAAAGAAAAAAAACAAGATGCGCTAATAATGCGCTAATAATGTTAATAATTGTCCATGGATAGTGCAAAAATGTGAATAAAGAAACAAAGTGATCAAAGTCCTTGAAAGAACAAAGCAGATCCTTTCACCAGTGAATGAGAAAAAAAGGAATCCATAATCGATGATCATAAATTAAAGTGACAATCGGATAGAAAACAGGTAATGAATCTGCTTACCAGATTCCCAGTGGTCTCTTAATTAAAAGAAGACCCCAGGTAGCATGTAGATTGATACTGTAGAGGATTAACGTGCATACACACGTTCAAATCCGGATGTCAGTCACAGTTACATTCCAGTAGTAGGAGACTCGGTTACCGTGCCACATGAAAGACACATAGAGGGCCGCAATAGTGTAAAACTGTAAATAAATTTATTAACCACTTCCCGACGGCCGTACGACTATATACGGCCGCCGGGTGGCTCTACTTCTCTGGGAGGCCGTGTTTTTACGGCCGCCCCTTTTCGCGTTCCCCGCGCGCGCTCCCGAGCGCGCAGCGGGGAACTGCTGTGCTGGCCGTGTCCCTTGGACACAGCCAGTCACAGATCGCCGTGAACGGCCAATCGGAGCGGCCGTTTCCTAGGCGATCTGTGCGGCCAATGAGAGATGATCTCATATGTTTACATATGAGATCATCTCTCATTCCCGGCTCTCGCAGACAGCGGTGCTGTCAGGGGAGAGAGGAGACGGATCTGTGTCTCTTGTACATAGAGACACAGATCAGTCACCCCCCCCCAGTCACCCCCCCTCCCCCACAGTTAGAACACTAATCAGGATACACATTTAACCCCTTCCTCACCCCCTAGTGTTAACCCCTTCCCTGCCAGTCACATTTATACAGTAATTAGTGCATATTTATAGCACTGATTGCAGTATAAATGTGAATGGCGCCAAAAATGTGTCAAAAGTGTCGGATGCGTCCGCCATAACGTCGCAGTCCCAATAAAAATCGCAGATCGCCGCCATTTCTAGTAAAAAAATAAATTTATACAGTAATTAGTGCATATTTATAGCACTGATTGCAGTATAAATGTGAATGGCGCCAAAAATGTGTCAAAAGTGTCCGATGTGTCCGCCATAACGTTGCAGTCCCAATAAAAATCGCAGATCGCCGCCATTTCTAGTAAAAAAAAAATTTATACAGTAATTAGTGCATATTTATAGCACTGATTGCAGTATAAATGTGAATGGCGCCAAAAACGTGTCAAAAGTGTCCGATGTGTCCGCCATAACGTCGCAGTCCCAATAAAAATCGCAGATCGCCGCCATTTCTAGTAAAAAAAAAAAAATAATAATAATAATTCTGTCCCTTATTTTGTATGCGCTATAACTTTTGCGCAAACCAGTCGCTTATTGCGATTTTTTTTTTTTTTTTTTACTAAAAATATGTAGAATACGTATCGGCCTAGACTGAGGATAAAAAAAAAACGTAAAAAAAAAAAATTGAGCTATTTATTATAGCAACAAGTAAAAATTATTTTTTTTTGTTCAAAATTGTCGCTCTATTTTTGTTTATAGCGCAAAAAATAAAAACCGCAGAGGTGATCAAATACCACCAAAAGAAAGCTCTATTTGTGGGGAAAAAAGGACGTTAATTTTGTTTTCGAGCCACGTCGCACGACCGCGCAATTGTCAGTTAAAGCGACGCAGTGCCGAATCGCAAAAAGTCCTCTGGTCAGGAAGGGGTTTAAGTGCCCAGTAAGGAAATGGTTAAGAGTAAAAGACAAAAACACACTTACAATTTAGCAGTGTTTGAAAGACTTGTCAAGCTGGAGCTCCGGCCGGAAGCAAACCAGACAACCCATCAAATGGTGTGGAATAGGTGCAATCAACGGGGGGTGATACCGATGTGAATACACGTTCCGCCCGACCTGGTTTCGCGAAAAATTGCTTCCTCTGGGCACGAGCGATTTTTCGTGAAACCAGGTCGGGCAGAAGACACCTCTTTATCTCTTGTCGAAATCCACCCAGCTGTCTGACTAACAGTTGCACTCACCCCCTCCCCAGCTTCGCACTCTACTCTGAGCAGACCAAGAACTGATGGATCCGCAGTCATGTGATCGCTCAGTTCTCGGTCTTATGCCGTGTACGCACGACCGTTTTTCCTGTCATGCAAAAAAACTATGTTTTTTTCAACATGATTCGTCGTGATTCCTCTTAAGCCTGCCTTGCATACACACGTTCATGAAAAAAAATCGCTCGAGCAAATCGCGGTGACATACAACGCGTACAAAAACACGTACAACGGCAGTATAAAGGGGAAGTTCCATTCAAATGGCGCCACCCTTTGGGCTGCTTTTGCTGATCCTCGTGTTATTAAAAGTTTGGTAAGAGACGATTGGCGCTTTTCAGTCTTCGTGCTTTTCAGTCCATTACAGCGTGACGAATGTGCTATCTCCATTACGAACGCTAGTTTTACCAGAACGAGCGCTCCCTTCTCATACTTGATTCTGAGCATGTGCGTTTTTTCACCTTGGAAAAGCATACATACAGCGGTTTTCGCGAATAGAAAAAGAACGAAGAGAAAAACGACGAGAAAAATAGAGCAGGTTCTAATTTTTTTCCGGGTAGTTTTCTTTTTTTGCTTAATTTTATTGCTATAACATAGGGGGCAAATATGTGATAGCATGTTTACTGTGACAGGCTCTCTGCAGTGAGACATCCGGAGTCCGTTAGACCCCTGATGTCTCCCTTGCCCTGCCCTGCTGCTACACTGACTGCACACTGCTATATGAGGGTTTACACTGGCACATTAGTGTAAACTTGCACATGTGTCTAGATGCACAAGCCTTGATGCAGAGTTTTACAACCATGTGCATGCACGAGTATACCAGCATACAGATATTAATTTCAATAGGAGACTGCTGGGATCGGCCGGTCCCGCACACATGCGTGGGAGTGACGTCATCGCCGCTCCGGCCAATCACAGCACCGGAGTGGCGATTACAGGAGTAAGATCGTCGGAGACATGGCGGCGGAGGCAGAGGCCACGGAGGAGAACTTTGGGGGCTTCGTTCTCAGGTAAGTGGATCATACTATGCATACTAGCTCATTATGACTTAACCATATTGCTACACTTAGAGGCTCCTCTCTTCTTTTTTATACTCAGTTGTGACATGACTTGACATTTTGCCTTGTTATACAAGCAATGTCTTGATATAAGAGTAGCAACTCTTATATCAAGACATCGCATGTATAACAAGGCAAAATGTATTAAAACATTTTGCTTGTCTTGCAAAACGCTCTCAAACCAAGTTACTCTCAAACCAAGGTTTTACTGTAATGAAAATCCTGGTTGTCACCAGAACTGGTTTCCCTATTGGAAGATTTCCCCTCTATTCCTGTTCTGGTGACAACCAAGAATTGGAGATAACCGTCACAGGATGAATAGAGAGGATGAAAATGAAAAAACTCCATAGGTGTAATAATCCCACTGTGCTCTATCTAAAATGTAAATAAAGTTTTGCCTTTAGTTATGATTAAGATTTTTGGATATATTTAACTAATCCTAAAACTGTCCCCCTCCCCCACCTTATACTATCTAACCTGTGGAAATAAGATCAGTATACTTACCTATTTTCAAGCCACAGGGGAGCCAGATCACATGACCAGACTGGAGCCCAAAATGTTTAAAGTGTAAGTTCACCTTTTCAGAAAAAAAATGGAAGGCTGAACTAACTTTTTCAAAATTGTTGCTCTTTTTTGGTTTATAGCGCAAAAATAAAAACTGCAGAGGTTATCAAATACCACCAAAAGAAAGCTCTATTTGTGGGGATAAATAAAGGTCAATTTTGTTTGGGTACAACATCACGTGACAGTTCAATTGTCAGTTAAAGCGACGCAGTGCCGAATCGCAAAAAATGCTCTGGTCATTAAGGGGGTAAATCCTTCCGGTCCTTAACCACTTCCCTACCGGCCCATAGTAAAATGACGTCCACAAAGAACCTCTGCCGTTCTAAGTGGACGTCATATGACGTCCTGGGCTTTGTGGGGGGATATCTGAATGATGCCTGCAGCTAGAGGCATCATTCAGATATCCTTCTAAACTGCCGGCGATTCTGCACAACGTAAGAACGATCATAGCGGCGGTTCCGCCGCTAGATCGTTCTTACAGGCGGCGGGAGGGGACATCCCCCCCCTCCCGCCGCCATCCGGTGCTTCTCCGGGCTCTCCCGTGCCATCGGGGGCCCGGAGAACGAATCGTCCGGCGCGCGCAGGAAGCATAGAGATGACTGGTGACCAGATGGTCACCAGTCATCTCTATGACCGTCGGAGGACCCGGGCGCGATGTGATGACGTCACGCCCGGGTCCCCGTAAGTAAACAAAGCCGCGATTGCGGCTGCTAAGCAACCACAAGCATGAGATCGGTGAATTTTTTTTCACCGATTTCATGCTTTCCAGCCTGGAGGAGAGATGTGGGGTCTTATTGACCCCGCATCTCTCCATAAAGAGTACCTGTCACACACATTCCTATTACAAGGGATGTTTACATTCCTTGTAATAGGAATAAAAGTGATCAAAAAAAAAAAAAAAATTAAAAAAAAAAGTGTAAAAAAAGAAATAAATATATAAAAAAAAAGAAAAGAAATAAAATTTATTTTTTAACGCCCCTGTCCCCGGTAGCTTGCGCGCAGAAGCGAACGCACACGCAAGTCCCGCCGACATATGTAAACGCCGTTTAAACCACACATGTGAGGTATCGCCGCGTGCGTTAGAGTGCCAGCAACAATTCTAGCACTAGATCTCCTCTGTAAATCTAAACTGGTAACCTGTAAAAATTTTCAAATCGTTGCCTATGGAGATTTTTAAGTACCGAAGTTTGGCGCCATTCCATGAGTGTGCGCAATTTTAAAGCGTGACATGTTAGGTATCTATTTACTCGGTGTAACATCATCTTTCCTATTTTACAAAAAAATTGGGCTAACTTTACTGTTTTTTAATTTTTTTAATTCATGAAACAATTTTTTTTCAAAAAAAAGGCGTTTGAAAAATTATTGCGCAAATACCGTGCAAGATAAAAGGTTTCAATGACCGTCGTTTTATTCCCTAGGGTGTCTGCTAAAAAAACATATATAATGTTTGGGGGTTCTGCGTAATTTTCTAGCAAAAAAATTATGATTTGTACATGTAGGAGAGAAGTGCCAGAATAGGCCTGGTATGGATGGGTGTATAACTGCCCGGTATGGAAGAGGTTAAGTGGTTAAAGCACTAAGGCCTGATATCCAAGCACTTGCATTTAAAGCAATAGCATCCTTGGTATTTTTTTTAGCACAGGGATCCTTTTTAGTTATACTGCTGCATACCTGTAAATACAGAATAAAAAGACAAAATAAAAACAAATTTGCCTCTGATGTCCTGCCAAATGAGCTGATTATAGAGCATGACTACACCAGATCATACTGTATAACTGGGAGGAAGCAAATGATAATAAACAAAGGTATATTGGTGGCACAACACAAAAAGCAGCTACAGATATACTAAGTTAAAAATGATTAAATGCCAAACCTAAATTGAGCACTAGAAAAAAGATTGCAGTATTTCTTTGAACACTTTGGAAGATGCATGTATGAGCGCCACCTAGTGGCAGCTTAGGTACCCACATCTAGACATTTACCTGAAAAGAGAAAGTGTAGCATACAGTATTCTGTATATGTTATCCTGTATCTCCCTGACTATGTGTGATACTTGTAGACCCCTAAAATAATTCTTCTGAAAAGCAACTATTTTACCCATCATTCTGATTTTTCCTCTCTTTAAAAAACAGGACCATAATTGTCCTCTGCATCCTGTATCCTGAACATAGTATTGATGAGCCTAGTTAAAGTTGCTGATGTCACCAAAACGATAAAACCGATCGGGTACATCCAGGCAGAACAAGTCTGCTATTGTGACTATATTTTGTAACTTTTCTGATTGTCTTTAAACTCTACCCCCCTACCTCTCCCTGCCCTATCTGACACTGCCCCCTATAGTATCCTCCTGCTACTTTCAGTAAGGCTTTCCCTCATGCCCACGTGAAACAACCTTGCAGGTATGTAGTGCACCCGCAGAAGCAGATACAGCTGTGAGAGGTGTTGAGCCACATTCAGGGAGCATTGTTTAACCACTAAGAAAGTCTCTTCCCATTGCTCCTCCTCAAATGCTCCTATGTCCTTCTCCCACCTAGATATTACATTAACCGCTTGCCGACCATCGCACGACGATATTCGTCGACACAATGGCACGGGCAGGCAAATGGGCGTACCTGTACGTCCCTTTAAATTTGACACCCAGCGGGCGCATGTGCCTCGTGAGTGCGACCGCGGGTCCCGGGAACTCGATGTTCCCAGGCGGCCTGCGATTGCGGACGGCAAAGGCAGAACAGGGGGATGCCTTTGTAAACAAGACATTCCTCTGTTCTGCCTAGTGACACGTCAGTGATCTACTGTTCCCTGTGATCGGGAACAGTGATCAGTGACATGTCACTGGTAGCTCCTCCCCCTAACAGTTAGAATCACACCTGAGGACACACTAACCCCTTCAGTGCCACCTAGTGGTTAACCCATTCACTGCTGGTGTCATTTTCACAGTAATCAGTGCATTTTTATAGCACTGATCGCTGTAAAAATGACAATGGTCCCAAAAATTTGTCAAAAGTGTCCGATGTGTCTGCCATAAAGTTGCAGTCATGATAAAAATTGCAGATCGCCGCCATTACTAGTAAAAAAAATGCCATAAAACAATTCCATATTTGTAGACGCTATAACTTTTGCGCAAACCAATCAATATACTTTTATTGCGATTTCTTTTATCAAAAATATGTACAAGAATACTTATCTGCCTAAACTGAGAAAAAATGTGCTGTTTTAAAAAAGAAATTGGGGATATTTATTATAGCAAAAAGTACAAATAATTGCTTTTTTTTTTTTTTTTAAATAGTCGCTCTATTTTTGTTTATAGCGCAAAAAAATAAAAACCTCAGAGGTGATCAAATACCACCAAAAGGAAGCTCTATTTGTGGTGAAAAAAATTATGTAAATTTTGTTTGGGAGGCACGACCGCACAATTGACAGTTAAAGCAACGCATTGCCGAATTGCAAAAGGTGCTCTGGTCTTTGGCTAATGTGATGATCCCGTAGGAAGCTGTTCAATAACATAGAATAACATTGTGATATGAATCCTTTATGTGAGACCACCTCAAACATGTAATTAAATATCGGGAAGGATGATTTTATCCATTGATCAGGCCCTCCCTGTGATTTTACTGCATGGTGAAGCTGCATATAATAGAATAGCAATAGAATGACCAGGCAATTTTTTGTGATATAGCACTGTGTCGCTTAAACTGACAATAGCACGGTCTTGCGATGCTGTACCCAAACAAGATTGATGTCCTTTTTTAACCTCTTTTGGTGGTATTTGATCACCTCTGTGATTATTATTTTTTGCGCGATAAACAAAAAAAGAGCGACAATTGAGAAAAATAAATAAATATTTTTTTTACTTTTTGCTATAAGAAATATCCCAATTATTGTTTTTTATTTTAAAACAAACGTATTCATTAATTTAAGCCAATATGTATGCTTCTACACATTTTTGATAAAAAAAAATAAAAAATCGCAATAAGCGAATATTGTTTGGTATGCACAAAAGTTTTTAGCATCTACATAATAGGGAATAGATTTATGGCAATTTTATTATTATTTATTTTTTTACTACTAATGGCGGTGATCTGTGATTTTTTTTAGCAGGACTGCGGCATTGTGGCTGACAGATCAAACACCTTTGACACTTTTTTGGGACATTTATTCAGTGATCAGAGCTAAAAATAGTCACTGATTACTGTATAAATGTCACTGGTAGGGAAGAGGTTAACACTAGAGGGCAGTGTAGTGACTAGGAGTAGAGAGACATCACTGTTTCTAATCACTAGAAACAGCAGATCTTTCTCCTCTCCCTCACAGAACGGGGGATTTGTCTGTGTACATTGATAAATAGTGTCCTTCGCGCTACTAAACAGTGAATAAATGGATATAGTCTTCCAAAATATACAGTAATGAAAATGCAGCAAAAACTAGCAGCGTTTACAATACACAGCAATAAGTCAATAAATTAAAGTTAATTCTTGCGCATAATCTTTTAAACACACTAATAATGTGACCAAAGGTGCATAGATGGTGGAGAAGTAATCAAAAGTGAAATAAATAAAGTCTATATGTGATGTAGCAGTGAATACTGCCTAAGAGGAGAAGAACTGAATGTCCACAAATCCCAGAGAAGGATAGACAGCTAAATAAAGCGTATATCTGGTCTCACAGAACTCTCACCTCACTAATGAATAAAGACAGCAAAAAGGATAATCCTAGATGACTTCATGTTAACCGAATAGATCATTCCACACTATACATAATTTCACTGGTGCCTCTCCATCTAGATTACCACAGCCTTATTCAGTCTCCTCGATCACTACCTATATGAGCTTCATCCAAGGGAACAAGAGGAAGAAAGAGGGCCTGGTGTAGTATTTAAGTAAAAGGGGAACATTTATTACGGTGTATATGCTCTTACATATGAAAAGTAAAACTAGTGCAATATAAAATGAACAGCGGCGTCCTCTGCACCTTCTCACGTCACTTCTGGTGTACGTCTGCCCACAGCCAACCCCTACGCGTTACGACACGGTCACGTGTCTTCATCTGGGGAACCTCCCATTGCCATTTATTTTTCAAATGACATGTGAGATTTTTATGCTATTACTATTATGATGTTTTTCCATCTTTCCCCCAGAGTGTTTGTCTTGGGGTTATTTTATTGTCTACTTCAATAAATATTTGACTTTTATTGGCATTAGTGTTAACAACCACTGGCAATAATCAACGGTAAAACCTGGCATGCTGGTTGGAACTTGATACATTCAGCCTGAACATACATGGTTCAAATCTCGGTTGATTCCTGATGATTCAAACCATGTATGGCCAACGGTTAGTTCCTGATGATTTAAACCAGGGGTCCTCAAACTACAGCCCTCCAGATGTTGTAGAACTACACATCCCATGAGGCATTGTAACACATTGAAATTCACAGACATGACTAGGCATGATGGGAATTGTAGTTCCTGAACAACTGGAGGGCCGTAGTTTGAAGACCCATGATTTAAACCATGTATGGCCAACGGTTAGTTCCTGATGATTTAAACCATGTATGGCCAACGGTTAGTTCCTGATGATTCAAACCATGTATGGCCAACGGTTAGTTCCTGATGATTCAAACCATGTATGGCCAACGGTTAGTTGCTGATGATTCAAACCATGTATGGCCAACGGTTAGTTCCTGATGATTCAAACCATGTATGGCCAAAAAACTGTTGTGTAGCTTATGTATTTGTCTTCTGCTGTTTATTGGATAATATTTACCCAGATCTGTTTCAGATGTTCTTAGATTATGGCCTTGTCATTGTGGGGGGACCTGCATGACCAGGATAAATACTGGCTGCAGTTTGTGCTTTTGTGGAGACCAAACTTCAGTGGAACCTTGGGTTACAAGCATAATCCGTTCCAGGAGAATGCTCATAATCCAAAGTACTCGCATATCAAAGCGAGTTTCCCCATTAAAGCCAATGGAAACGAAAATAATTAGTTCCACATTGACTTCAATAGCATTCAATACCGCATGTGGCCAGAGGCGGGGGGGGCACCGGAGAGCCTTGGAAACTGCCGGAAAGGCCTGAGGACAGTCCGGCTGACCTTGGCAAACCTCAGAGAGCCTTTCCAAGGTTTTCTGAGGTCAGCCAAACTGTCTTTGGGTCTTTCCGACCGTTTCCGAACGGCGCAGATCGTCGCCGTTCGGCCCCGGTGCCCCCCACCTCAGGCCAAATGCGACCCTGCACATCGCTTTGGCCTGAATCCTGCTCGTCTTGCGAGACAACACTCGCAAACCGAGTTAGGATTTTAGGAAATACAGTGCTCGTATTGCAAAACGCTTGTTAACCGTGTTACTCGCAATCCGAGGTTACACTGTAAATGTAACCCCATCATTCTTGAGGGTTAAGCCTTGGAAAGTAACAATTTTTATTAATAGTTACGCAGCGCAATTGCTTACTTGCGCCGGCGTAACGAATGCTCCTGATTCAGGAACCTCATTACGCCGACTGCAGCCTAAGATATGCGTGGCATAAGGCTCTTATGCCCGCATATCTTAGGCTGCATTATTGCGATGGCCGCTAGGTTGCGTTCCCGTTGTGCTCAGCGTATAGTATGCAAATTGCATACTAACGGCGATTCACAACGTTACGCGAGCCCTGCGTACGCAGTTTACGTCGTTTGCGTACGGCGGTTTTCGCGTAAGGCTGCCCCTGCTATCAGCAGGGGCAGCCAATGTTACGTATACCCGTCGTTCCCGCGTCGCGAAATTTAAAATTTACGTAGTTTGTATAAGTGAATCGTGAATGGCGCTGGACGCCATTCACGTTCACTTTGAAGCAAATGACGTCCTTGCGACGTCATTTGCCGCAATGCACGTCGGGAAAGTTTCCCGACGGAGCATGCGCACTATGCTCGGCGTGGGAACGCGCCTAATTTAAATGATTCCCGCCCCCTACGGGATCATTTAAATTGCGCGCGCTTACGCCGGGCATTTTGCCGGAGCGCCCACGCAATTTACGGAGCTACTGCTCCGTGAATCGTGGGTAGCGCAGAAAATTTGCGGGGGCGCAGGGCAAAAACTTTGCCCTGCGCCTCCGTAAAAAAAGCGCAAATGTACCTGAATCTAGCCCATTGCCTTTAAATTGTAGTCTATGCAATGACTGTTAGCTCCAATAAAGTTAAAACTAACCTCTATAAACTTTCTTTTCATTACAGCAACTGAAATTTGTTCAGGTTTAACAGTGTTTATTACATAATACAAGTACAAAATTTACACTTGCGTTCTAAAGTAAAATTTTAGCTTGGTTTCAAATGTTTCAAGATAGCTATGTCAACAAACATACTCTGACATTTTAAAAATTAATCACCGGCCTGACAGATTAAACGGCTGCACTTGTTCCCTCTACATTCAGAGACATTTACTTTTCTTGTCAAGGGAAATGCTGAGCTGTTGTACAAGTGAGTATCCTATAATCCAAAAAATATGTAGCCAAACGGATACAGAAAAGATTTCTAAAGTCTCACACTGTGCCTTATATTAAGCAAGATAAATGGGCTAATTCTGTATGGGAAAGTTCAATATACAAACCCATAGCGGCCAACCTGCATTTGTCTTCTTCTGATCTGACGTCATTTAATGGAAGTTTGGTTAGTCTCTATGGGTGCGCAGTATTATTGCTCTTTATGCTGCACTACTAAATAAGATCAATTATTAGTTTAATGCAATGTAGTGCCTTTAGACCAGTAAATTCATAGAAATGCAAAAGTTTAGGCTAAAGCATGATTGTGAAATAAGGTATTTTATATTTGCCGTTCACCAAAATCTTTGATTTATATGTTTGTTACTGTTCTTCACATTTTTACAAAGCATGTTTTATGTATGTTCCATTACATACAGATATTAATGTATTTCTACTTAAGCACATTTAAATGTTTTTGATATTGCTGGGTAAGTACACATTTCCGGCACTGTGCTCTATTGTAACCATACTAACAACAAAGTTGCATTTGTGTACCTATTTTTTACATGGTGAAGAATATAATGTATTCATGCATTGCAGAGCATAAATCACATCAAAATAATTCTAGATTGGCTATGATGTAGTCTATAGAAACACATAGGAGTGCACACATGAATAAAGCTGGTAATACAGTGAAGTGGAAAAGGATTCATACCCCTTGAAATTGTCCACATTTTGTCATGTTACAACCAAAAACGTAAATCTATTTTATTTAGATTTTCAATATTTATTTGAAAAGAAAACATTTATTTTTTTCCTTCCACTTTGTGTTGGTCTATCACATAAAATCCTTATAAAATAGTTTTACCTTTTTGGTTGTAACATAAGGATTTTATGTGATAGACCAACACAAAGTGGAAGGAAAAAAATAAATGTTTTCTTTTCAAATAAATATCGAAAAATCTCAATAAAATACATTTACGTTTTTGGTTGTAACATGACAAAATTTGGAAAATGTCAAGGGGTATGAATACTTTTTCAAGGCACTGTGAATGGGTAGAATTTTGAATGAAAACTCTTTGAATGTTCTAAAAAAGTTAATTCGTTATTCTAATCATAAAGGGGTTGTAAAGGTACAATTTTTTTTTCCTAAATAGCTTGCTTTACCTTAGTGCAGTCCTCCTTCACTTACCTCATCCTTCGATTTTGCTTTTAAATGTCCTTATTTCTTCTGAGAAATCCTCACTTCCTGTTCTTCTGTCTGTAACTCCACACAGTAATGTGAGGCTTTCTCCCTGGTGTGGAGTGTCGTGCTCGCCCCCTTTTTTGGACTACAGGAGAGCCAGGACACTCTCTAAGTTGCAGATAGAGAAAGGAGCTGTGGGCATCCTGACTCTCTTCCGTAGTCCAAGGGAGGGGACGAGCATGACACGCCACACCAGGGAGAAAGCCTCACATTACTGTGTGTAGTTACAGACAGAAGAACAGAAAGTGAGGATTTCTCAGAAGAAATAAGGACATTTAAAAGCAAAATCAAAGGATGAGATAAGTGAAGGAGGACTGCACTAAGGTAAAGGAAGCTATTTAGGGAGAAAAATTGTATCTTTACAACCCCTTTAGTGGGGTCAAATCAACGATCATTTTTGACTGCAGTGACAAGAAACTTCGAAGGAGCAGCATGAAAAATGTTTCCACACTTATGTTGGCTTGGCCATACATTATACAATTTTCTTCTACAGATTTATTTTAGATTTACCAAAACAATACAACATGAGGTCAATCCTAAACACTTTCAATTTGTATGCACTCAGGCAGGCCCTTGCACTACATAGTTTAGGGTAAATCTAAAGGAGATGTTATAATGTCTTAGTGGGGGGGAACTATTTTTTCCCTATTAAATGAAGACTCAGACTGGCTCCCCGGCTATTATCGTATTTTGTAGACATGTGCATTCGTTTTCGTCGGAATGCATTTTTGTCTGAATTTCGGGTATTTCCGTTATCGTTTTAACAAAAGAACACGAATGCACAGGATTCGAAATCCGAAAGATCCGTTTTCATTGCTACAACTGTTCGATATAGATAGGAGATTCGACATGACGCTGACAATAACAATCTGTGTCTATCGAACCTGCGGTAGAATGTTCCTAACCTTAACTCTATTAGTCCAAGATTTTTATACATAGAGAGGAAAGATTCGACATAGAGAGAAAAGATTTGACATTATAGAGACAGTGTTGGGGTAGACCATTCGACATGAACGATGAAGATTCGACCAAGCAGAGAAAAACATACAAACGTTAAATCTGTCATTGAAGGCTTATGGTGTCTGTCGAAAGTTCTAAGAAGATTCGACAAGCAGATAAACTTAAAGCGGGAGTTCACCCAATTCGTTTTTTTTCCTCTTTTCCCCTTAGCTTCATGCTCGTTTTGTCTAGGGGAATCGGCTATTTGTTTTAAAATATGATCCGTACTTACCCGTTTTCGAGATGCATCTTCTCCGTCTCTTCCGGGTATGGGTCTTCGGGAGCGGGCGTTCCTTCTTGATTGACAGTCTTCCGAGAGGCTTCCGACGGTCGCATCCATCGCGTCACTCGTAGTCGAAAGAAGCCGAACGTCGGTGCGGCTCTATACTGCGCCTGCGCACCGACGTTCGGCTTCTTTCGGAAAATCGTGACGCGATGGATGCGACCGTCGGAAGCCTCTCGGAAGACTGTCAATCAAGAAGGAACGCCCAGTCCCGCAGCCCATACCCGGAAGCGGCGGAGAAGATGCATCTCATAAACGGTAAGTACAGGTCATATTTTAAAACAACTAGCCGATTCCCCTAGACAAAACGAGCATGAAGCTAAGGGGAAAATGTGTTCGCTATGGGTGAACCTCCGCTTTAACGACGCCGCAATCGTACATTTCCGGTCAAATGCTCGGCCCATAGGCTATAGAATAATTTAAAAGTTGGTTGATGTAACGGTCACCACCGTTTACGACCTTCCATCAACTACGACAGCTCATCTGACACACAGACAAACCAGCAGGCATCCCATTTCCCAGAATAACGAGACTTGCTCCGTGTTCTCTGGTTTCAAATGTAAGACGCTTTAATGGTACACTTAGCTTTCTTATATACAGTACAGCATGTTAAAGTTAATCACAGGAACAATGAACTCCCCACCCACACATCACACCTTGGGGGCTTCAATCACATTCTTTGAGCTAATTACTAATTGTAACAGAATGCATTATCCAGACAGCCTGGCTCCGCATATAGCTTGACAAGTCACATCTATTGTCCATAGAATTCACAATGTTAGCATCACACAATTAGTTCCCCTCAATCCACATCTTACACAGACTTTCTGTCTCCGACAGACAGGTAGTCACACCTGATCATCAATGGGCTTTAAACAGTGTTATCACACAATGGAAATGTCTTAGGAGCAGACCTGAATTAACACCTCTACAGCCTTACACAATGGTAAATGGAATATCTTAGGAGTCTATTGACCTGGTTTGGGTCAACATTAACCAACAACTTGTAATATCTCAGATCCTGCAATATGAGCTATCAGTAATGTCCCCTATCCTGTAATTTAGGATATAATTTCTCAGTCACCCTATGGCCCTATCGGACATAAGGTGACCCTAGACATAAGACTCCTTGGTGACGCCAGTACAGGAGTTCCCCTCATCCTTCCAAAGTCTCTGTTTGTCACGGATCGTTCCGTTACATCTCTCCCCTTTCGGTGGGAGACTGACACAGGAGGGAACCCCAAACGGGTTGACTCCGAAGTTAGTCAGTAGTACCAGTCCTTTAATGCTGGTATCCATACCGTACCCCAAATAAATTGCTCCAAACAGAGCATTACTCACCCCGCCAACCTCTGTCTCTTTCAGAGAACCTGCCTGCTGCTGGGGAGAGGCCTGGACTGGCCCTTCTCCCTGGAGTCCTTTCAGCCACTGGAGAGAAGACAGGGTGAATGGGCTCAGTCCATCATGTTGTTGGGGATCTGGGCCAACTGGCCCCCATCCCTGGGGTATACCAGTGGAGACTGAAGTCCCATCCACTGGTGGTAGGAAATCCCCTGATGCTTGCAAAGCAAAGCCGACATCCTCCTGTCTCGGTGACGCACCATTTTCTGGAGTTGTGTCAGTGGAGACCACAGTCCCATCCACTGCCCCAGGAACTCCCTCTTCCGTTAGTTGAGAGCAGAGGCTTGTGGCACTCTGCTCTGTTGCCAGCTCTTCTGCTGGGTCGCTTTGAGTGGAGACCACAGTCCCATCCACTCCCACAGGAACTCCCTCTCCTGCTAGTTGAGAGCAGAGGCTTGTGGCACTCTGCTCTGTTGCCAGCTCTTCCGCTGTGTTGCTGTGAGGGGAGACCACAGTCCCATCCCCCGATGTCAGCTCAAGCTGCAGTTGTGTGCAGCAGCCAGTAGCATCCTGCCCTGCTGCCAGTGATTCAGCTGGGAGTAAACGCTTTACCACCACAGCTTGTTGCTGGGGAGAGGGGCCAATTGCCCCGGCTCCCTGGAACTCCACTTTCATGGTGACTGGCATCTGTACCTCTCCCCTCTCTTCAGTTGGTGCTGCTGTGACTTCTTCTGCTGCAGCACCTCTTTGCTGTAGCCAAGTGGCATCCACAGCCGCTATAACCCGGACTATGATCTCCGGTGGAGGATTAGGTCCATACTGTGCCAGTCCACGTCTAACAGCCCGGTCAAAAAACTCTTCATCGGGTGTCCTGTCTGTTATGCTGGGCCTTTCTGTTAGGCTGGGCCTTTCAGCTCTATCTATTTGGACAAGCTCTGTAATAATGTCCCTTCTCTTACGATTGCAGGCCGATCTGCCCTGGCTCTCCAGTAAGTCCTTAAGGGAAGAGAGCTTCAGCCGTTCATACAGCGTCTCCATTGTCCTGTGTCCTTGTAGCCGTCCTTCTGCCGATGGAAACATCCTACTGCTGCCACCACTGTAACTGTCACCACCGTTTACGACCTTCCATCAACTACGACAGCTCATCTGACACACAGACAAACCAGCAGGCATCCCATTTCCCAGAATAACTAGACTTGCTCCGTGTTCTCTGGTTTCAAATGTAAGACGCTTTAATGGTACACTTAGCTTTCTTATATACAGTACAGCATGTTAAAGTTAATCACAGGAACAATGAACTCCCCACCCACACATCACACCTTGGGGGCTTCAATCACATTCTTTGAGCTAATTACTAATTGTAACAGAATGCATTATCCAGACAGCCTGGCTCTGCATATAGCTTGACAAGTCACATCTATTGTCCATAGAATTCACAGTGTTAGCATCACACAATTAGTTCCCCTCAATCCACATCTTACACAGACTTTCTGTCTCCGACAGACAGGTAGTCACACCTGATCATCAATGGGCTTTAAACAGTGTTATCACACAATTGAAATGTCTTAGGAGCAGATCTGAATTAACACCTCTACAGCCTTACACACTGGTTAATGGAATATCTTAGGAGTCCATTGACCTGGTTTGGGTCAACATTAACCAACAACTTGTAATATCTCAGATCCTGCAATATGAGCTATCAGTAATGTCCCCTATCCTGTAATTTAGGATATAATTTCTCAGTCACCCTATGGCCCTATCGGACATAAGGTGACCCTAGACATAAGACTCCTTGGTGACGCCGGTACAGGAGTACCCCTCATCCTTCCAAAGTCTGTTTGTCACGGATCATTCTGTTACAGTTGATTAGTAATAATAATTTATAAATATAATTATTACTAGTGTCATACAACATTAGAATTCTTCTATAGCTTGTAGGCAGAACATTCAACTGGAAATGTATGGTTGCGGCATTGTACAGTTTAGCTGCTCCGTCTAATCTTCTTAGATCATTCGACAGACACCATAAGCCTTCGATGACAGATTCGACCTTAATTAATTCGGATTTGTGGACAAATGCATTTTTAGCGAAACAAAATAAAAACGAATTTCGGCAGTAACTAAATACATTTATTTTTCAGACGAAAACAAAATTCTGAAATATTTCAGTGTGCACATGTCTAGTATTTTGTATGAAGATCCAATACTCTTGTTTATGCCTTACGACAATACAAGTGCTTATTGAGCAACTAAGTATTCGGTATCCAACCTGCCTTTATAATTCTGTAGACATATCAGTGTTCTACAAGGCAACTATTACTGTAATCTCTGAGCTAATATTGCATGTCATTGTCTGCATCCCAATAACAGATATTTCAGGTAACAGAAGACAAGCATTTATAACCGGTAACTAACAAGGTGAGGGGGGTAAAGTTAATTTTTTAACCGCTTGAGGACCGCTGCACGCAGATATACATCTGCAGAATGGCACGGCTGGGCACAAGGAAGTACATGTACGTCACCTTTAAGAGCCCAGCTGTGGGTCGCGCAGCATGCCGCCAGCGGCATGCTTGCGACCCGGTCCTCAGCTCTGTGACCGTCCCCGCCGGAACTGCGGACCCTGATCACCGCCAGTGTCCCACGATCGGGTCACAGAGAGGAAGAACGGGGAGAGTAAGTGTAAACAAACCTCTCCCTGTACTTCGTAGTGAGACTGACGCTGATCGTCTGTTCCCTGTCTTAGGGAACGACGATTAGTGATGTCACATGCCCAGCCAAGCCCCTCCACAGTAAGAACACTACCTTAGGGCACACTTACCCCCTACAGCGCCCCCTCCTGGTTAACCCCTTCATTGCCAGTTTCATTTTTACAGTAACCAGTGCATTGTTATAGCACTGTTCGCTGTAAAAATTACAATGGTCCCAAAATAGTGTCAAAAGTGTCCGATGTGTCCGCCATAATGTCGCAGTCACCATCAAAATCGCTGATCGCCGCCATTACTAGAATTTTTTTTTTTATAAAAATGCAATAAAACTATCCCCTATCTGGTAGACACTATAAATTTTGCGCAAACCAATCAATAAACACGTATTGCGATTTTTTTTACCATGTAGAAGAATACGTATCGGCCTAAACTGAGGAAAAAAAATTTTTTTATATCTTTTTGGGGATATTTATTATAGCAAAAAGTAAAAAATATTGTTTTTTTTTTCAAAATTGTCGCTATTTTTTTGTTTGTAGCGCAAAAAATAAAAACTCCCAGAACACAGCAAGGGGCCAGTGAGCACGGCGCACACGACTCGCGCATGCGCCGTAGGGAACCAGGCAGTGAAGCCGCAATGCTTCACTTCCTGGTTCCCTCCCGGGGATGGCGGTGGGGGCAGCAGAGTAACGAGCGATCGCTCGTCCTCTGCTACCGACGACGCTGGACTCCAGGACAGGTAAGTGTCCTAATATTACAAGTCAGCAGCTGCAGTATTTGTAGCTGCTGGCTTTTAATAAAAAAAAAATCGCCGGAGATCCGCTTTAACTGGTTAAAGTAAATGTAAGCCCAGTCACCCAAATTTCATATAAGACCTAAAATGTTAATGCAATTTAAAAAGTAGTTTTCAATATTTTTAAATCTGCAACTTTTAATAAAATATATTCAAATATTATTAATTAATACATAGGGTGACAATGTTTTATCTCTACGTTGTCACTCTGTCATTGAGGTTTCTAATGGAGACTCCAAGTAGCTGTTTAAACACAAGGCAGGTATTGTGCACTGTTGTCACATCAGGAAACCAGCTTGAGAAAATTCATGCAGCTATTTATGGCGTGCATATATGTAGACAAGGGGCCAGATTCACAAAGAGATACGACGGTGTATCTACAGATACACCATCGTATCTCTGACTTACACTGGTCCTATCTATGCGCCTGATTCATAGAATCTTTTTTTCAATTTAAAAATGGCGCCAGGGGCGTTCCCGCTGATTTACGATAAATAATATGTAAATCAGCGAGATACGCAAATTCACGAACGTACGCGGACCCGACGCAGTCTTCTTACGACGTTTCCGTAGCGGCGTACCCGTCGTATACTTACCCCTGCTTTTATCAGGCGCAGCCAATGTTAAGTATAGCCGGCGTTCCCGCGTCGAATTTGAATTTTCTAACGTCGTTTGCGTAAGTCGTTCTCGAATACGGACGGACGTCGTTTAGGTAAGCGTCGAAACCACTGACGTCCTAGCGACGTCAGTGGGAGCAATGCACGCCGGGAAATTTCGCGGACGGCGCATGCGCATTTGAAGCGGCGCGGGAACGCGCCTGATTTAAATAGTACACTCCCCCTAGCCGCGGAATTTGAATTCCGCCGGGGGATTTGCGATCCGCCGCCGGAAGTTTGGAGGTAAGTGGTTTGTGAATTACCCACTTGCCTCCCAAACTTGCGGGAGCGGATCTTAAATCAGGTAGATCGAGCGGATCTATAGATCCGCTGATCTACGTGAATCTGGCCCAAGAGGTGGTGGAAAACAGGCTGCAGGAGACTAGCAGTAAGATGCAACAAAAGATGAAAAATGGTAAAATCACGTATTTTATTTGCAAAAAAAATGCAATTGTTTATGATCCACTGGACTTTACCCAATATCATTCCGTTAGAGCGGGGATATGCAATTAGCGGACCTCCAGATGTTGCAGAACTACAAATCCCATGAGGCATAGCAAGACTCTGACAGCCACAAGCATAACACTCAGAGGCAGAAGCATGATGGGACTTGTAGTTTTGCAACAGCTGGAGGCCCGCTAATTGCATATCCCTGCTAGAGTTTACATTTACTTTAAACTCAGCAAGTGTTTAGTGACAGTAAAGTAAACTGACAATCCTGAGTTACCTTTGCTTGTTTTTTTAGTTTTTTTTTTAAACTGTGCACTTTTATTTCCAGACCCCAGAAGAGTACTAGGAAATTGGATTACAATGAAGAGACCCCTTCTACTCCTGTTTGCTGTGACTCTGGCTGGAGTTCGTGTAACCAGTGCAGCTCCAAGGCTCTGGGGAGACACCATTACTGAGTTTGCTGTGGATCTGCACCAGGCAATACGTTCCGTTGACACCGAAGAGAACATTATTTTTTCCCCACTCGGTGCTACTTTGATTCTAGGAATGATAAAACTGGGAGCGAGAGGAGCAACAGCTCAACAAATAAAGGAAGTTCTAAAACTGCAGGGAAATCAAGAAAGTGAGTCTACATTTTATTAATCCCACATCCATACTTTCTGCATGCTGTTTGTTGGATACAAGAAGGCTAATCAATGCTTCTTTATACTGGCAGCAAATAGGGTCAGCCCTCTCTAAAGCCAGGATTATTCACGTATTGGTGGGCTATTTGTGAGCACAGAGCTCAAGAGAGATGAGAAAGATGGGCTTGTAACTGCAACCTATTTGTTTTGCAATCATCTTTGGACAGGATATCAATCATAGGTGAATACATTCAAAAATTGGATTTAGCAATGGTCTTTGTGGGACTGACAGTACTATCTATTCACAGTCGTGTCTGTCTCTGATTACCGGCCGACTTCCTGCATTGAAACAAATAATGTATTTTTTTTACAAACATTGCTACAGGACATAGTACAACCCAATCTAATTATACCTGATCGAAATTAAAGAACGGAACTGGAAAAAAACACACACAAAAAAAAACAGGAGGGCAAAGGACTAGTATCCATGTAGCTGATCTTTTCCCTGTTACTCACTTGCTATGCCTTGCTCTATGTCTCTGTGGCAGCCATCTTGATGGAGGCAGGGTTTTACTTCCTCATACCAGAGCCTCCAGCAATGAGAACAGTGAGCAGCACACACCGGACATTACCAGACCTCACTCTAAATCTCCTGACACTGGCAGTCATAGGCAGCAAGGCCTTAGGCCCCGTACGCACGACCGAGTTTCTCGGCAGAATTCAGCCAGAAACTCGGTCGGAGCTGGATTCTGGCCAGAAACTCGGTCGTGTGTACACTTTTCAGCGAGGAACCCGTCGAGGAACTCGTCGGGCCGAAAAGAGAACATGTTCTCTATTTCCTCGTTGTTCAATGAGGAAAGTCGGCCCGCCGAGCTCCTCGGCGGCTTCCACACTGAACTCGACGAGGAACTCGATGTGTTTGGCACGTCGAGTTCCTTGGTCGTGTGTACGGGGCCTTAGATCTCACTTTGCAGATATACAACTAAGAGGCTATGGGCCAGATTCACATAGATTTAGAAAGGCGCAACGTATCAGAGATACGCTACGCCGCCATATCTTACCTGGCTCTAAGTCGAATCCAGGAAGATTTCGCGCCGTAAGTTACGACGGCGTAGTGTATCTCTCGGTGCATAATTTAAATCGGCGGGTAGGGGCGTGATTCATTTAAATTAAGCGCGTCCCCACGCCGATTGAACTGCGCATGCTCCGTTTTGAAATTTCCCGCTGCGCCGAAGTATTGCACCTACGATCCGAAGGCGTATAAAGCCGTACACCTGTCGGATCTAAGCCAGAAGCCGTCGTATCTTGGTTTGAGGATTCAAACTAAAGATACGACGCGGCAAATTTGAAAGTACGCCGGCGTATCAGTAGATACGCCGGCGTACTCGCTCTTTGAATCTGGCCCTATAAGCACAGAAGTGCCTAGGCACACTCACATACCAGGAAATGTCCTGCTAGTTTTCAGAAGAAATTCCAGACAAAAGGTACATTTCAGGGCACTGGGTACTAGGTAGAGTTAAGAATGCAGTCACATCTGAGCAGAGTGTGTTCCTGGTGAATTGAAGCTTTTTTGGGGTGTCTTTAACCACTTGACCTCTGGAAGATTTACCCCCCTCATGACCAGGCCATTTTTTTTATACGGCACTGCGTTACTTTAACTAACAATTATGTAGTCGTATGACACTACCCAAATAAAATGTATGTCTTTTTCCCCCCTCACAAATAGAGCTTTCTTTTGGTGGTATTTGACTATCTCTGCATTTTTTTTTTTTTTTGCGCTATAAACAAAAAAAAGGCTGACTATTTTGAAAAAAAAAAAAAACAATATTTGTTCTGCTATAAAACATATCCAATAAAAAAATAGAAAAAAATCGAATTTCTTCATAAATTTAAGCCAATATGCATTCTGCTACATGTTTTTGATTGAAACAAATCCAATAAGCGTATATTGATCAGTTTGTGCAAAAGTTATAGCGTCTACAAACGATGGGATATTTTTATTTATTTATTTTTTACTACTAATGGCAGTGATCAACGACTTATAGCGAGGCTTCGATATTGTGGTGGACATTCTGACACTGACACTTTTTGGGGACCAGTGGCACGAATACAGTTCCAAAAATATGTACTAATGACACTGGCTGGAAAGGGGTTAAACATCTCAGGTGATCAAAAGGTTAAATGTGTGTCTAGCCAATGTTTATGTGTACACTTTTACTAGAAGAAGTAATCAATTTCATTCCCAACTTTGCCGAGAAAGAAAATCTATTACTTCCTTCTGACAGGACAGCACTCTGCTTTGTTTACATAAGCAGAGCCCTGTCCTGTGTGTATGTGTTTCGGACGATCAGGGGCTGCTAGCTATTGGCTGGCACCCACTGACTGACATCTGCTGTGTAAAATCACAGCAGAGCTGGGCCACCAGCGGCACACGCATGCCCCCTACCTGGAAGTGCCAGATCACATACTAGGTACGTGATCTGGCACAGGAGAGCCTCCTTGCCACTGTATATAAAAAATCCAATAAGCGTATATTGATCAGTTGGTGTAAAAGTTATAGCGTCTACAAACGATGGGATTTTTTTTTTTTTTTTTACTACTAATAGCAGTGATCAACGACTTATAGCGGGGCTTCGATATTGTGGTGGACATTCTGACACTGACACTTTTTGGGAACCAGTGGCACGAATACAGTGATCACTCGGTGCCAAAAAATATGTACTAATGACACTGGCTGGAAAGGGGTTAAACATCTCAGGTGATCAAAAGGTTAAATGTGTGTCTAGCCAGTGTTGCCGAGAAAGAAAATCTATTACTTCCTTCTGACAGGACAGCACTCTGCCTTGTTTACATAGGCAGAGCCCTGTCCTGTGTGTATGTGTTTTGGACGATCAGGGGCTGCTAGCTATTGGCTGGCACCCACTGACTGACACCTGCTGTGTAAAATCACAGCAGAGCTGGGCCACCAGCGGCACGCACATGCCCCCTACCCGGAAGTGCCAGATCACATACTAGGTACGTGATCTGGCACAGGAGAGCCTCCTTGCCACTGTATATCTAGGTTATACAGTTGGCAAGCATTAAAAGCATTTTACAAGTTTTGTGCATGTGTTTTTTTTTCTTTTTATGTGGAGTTCTCCCTTAAAATCTGTACTAGACCTGAAGGGTCTGACTTCCTGACAACCAATAGTCTGATTTGTTACATTTGACAGCAGTGGTAATACTGCTTTCAAATGTTTCAGTTCTAGTTTTGTACATTTGTTAATTATCGAGTGACTAGACCACATGATAATTACTTTTTTTTTGTGAATTTACTTTAATGTAATATTACATTCAGTCTCCTCTCTAGTTGGAGTTCCCAATAAATCAGTATATTCTCCTCGAAGGAGTGTAACTCTTCCTCCTGGGGGGGACATGGCAGAGCTTTATGTTCCCTAAGACAGGGAATCAAATATCTCTTTCCTTCTCCCCAGCACGTTGACAACTGTCACTACACCAGCCCACCATCTTTACCTACTCCCTCTGACTCTACCCCATTATTCATGCCCCTGCTAAACTGCTCATCTAATTGATAAGCTAACAACCAATCCCATGCCAGGTGGATCCTATTTCTTAAAGGGCACTTGCACTTGCAAAGTAATGAAAGAGATAGTCGGAACTCAGGATGACATTCAAAATAGTATTTCTTTATTAACCACTTAAGGACAACCGCATGACCATATACTTCGGCAGAATGGCACGGCTGGGCACGTGGGTCGCGAGCGCGCCCCCGGCGGCGCACTATCGACCCGGTCTGAAGCTCTGTGGCCAAGCCCGTGGGACCCGCGGACCTGATCACCACTGGTGTCCCGCGATCGGTCACAGGAGCTGAAGAACGGGGAGAGGTGTGTGTAAACACACCTTCCCCGTTCTTCTGTGTGGCAGTGACACTGATTGTCTGTTCCCTGATATAGGGAACGACGATCAGTGACTTTACGCCTACAGCCACGCCCCCCTACAGTAAGAATCACTCCCTTAGGGCACACTTAACCCCTTAGCGCCACCTAGTGGTTAACCCCTTCACTGCCATTGTCATTTTAACAGTAATCAGTGCATTTTTATAGCACTTTTCGCTGTGTCAAGTGTGTCCGCCATTATGTCGCAGTCACGGGGAAAAAAAATCGCTGATCGCCGCCATTAGTAGTAAAAAAAAAATTATAATAAAAATGCCATAAAACTATCCCCAATTTTGTAAACGCTATAAATTTTGCACAAACCAATCTATAAACGCTTATTGCGATTTTTTTTAACCAAAAATAGGTATAATAATACGTATCGGCCTAAACTGAGGGGAAAAAATGTTTTATATATTTTTTGGGGATATTTATTATAGCAAAAAGTAAAAAAAATATTGAGTTTTTTTCAAAATTTTCGCTCTTTTTTTGTTTATAGCGCAAAAAATAAAAAAATCGCAGAGGTGATCAAATACCACCAAAAGAAAGCTCTATTTGTAGGAAAAAAAAGGACTGCAATTTTGTTTGGGAGCCACGGCGCATGACCGCACAATTGTCAGTTAAAGCGATGCATGCAGAATCGCAAAAAGGGGCAGGGTCCTTAACCTGCATAATGGTCCAGGTCTTAAGTGGTTAAGTAAATATGTACAATGCTGAAAAAAAAATATCTGTGATTTGGATGTTAGTCCTTAGTCATGGCTGAGAACTAACGTCTGAAACGCGTAGGGTATTTTGCGGTATTGTACACGTTTACTTAATGAAGAAATACTATTTTGGATGTCATCCTGAGTGTCGACCATCCCTTTCCTTACTCTGGTACATTGAAGTTGTCAGCAGCCTCAAGGTCTGAGCACCGGGCGGAGCTTTTACATGGGAAGGTTGTAGCGTCTATACACCCGTTTTTCTTGCACATGCAACGATACTGGTATTTTTTTTTTAGAAGATTAAAGCCTAATGCACATTACTGAATAGAAAAGAACAGGTAAAATAGCTCCTGTTTAACCGCTTTGGACCCGCGCTATAGTCAAATGACGGCTACAGCGCGGATCCCAAAATCCAAGTGGACGTCAATTGACGTCCGCCCCTTTGCGCGCTCCAGAGCGCGCAGCGGGGAAACTCTGTGTTGGCCGTGGACACAGCCAATTACAGATCGCCGCGAACGGCCAATCAGAGTGGCCGTTTGCGATGCGATCTGTGCGGCCGATGAGAGATGATCTCATATGTAAACATATGAGATCATCTCTCATTGCCGTTTTACACAGAGACAGCGGTTTTGTCTCTGGAGAGGAGACCGATCTGTGTCCCTTGTACATAGGGACACAGATCGGTCACCCCCCCCCCCCCCAGTCACCCCCCTCCACCTACAGTTAGAACACAATACAGGGAATACATTTAACCCCTTCCTCACCCCCTAGTGTTAACCCCTTCAATGCCAGTCACATTTTTACTGTAATTAGTGCATATTTATAGCACTGATCGCAGTATAAATGTGAATGGCGCCAAAAATGTGTCAAAAGTGTCCGATGTGTCCGCCATAACGTCGCAGTCCCAATAAAAATCGCAGATCGCCGCCATTTCTAGTAAAAAAAAAAAATAATAAAAAATAATAATTCTGTCCCCTATTTTGTAGGCGCTATAACTTTTGCGCAAACCAGTCGCTTATTGCGTTTTTTTTTTTTTACCAAAAATATGTAGAAGAATACGTATCGGCCTAAACTGAGGAAAAAAAATTAGTTTTTTTTTTTAAATTGGGATATTTATTAAAGCAACAAGTAAAAAATATTGTATTTTTTTCAAAATTGTCGCTCTTTTTTGGTTATAGCGCAAAAAATAAAAACCGCACAGGCGATCAAATACCACCAAAAGAAAGCTCTATTTGTGGGGAAAAAAGGACGTCAATTTTGTTTGGGAGCCACGTTGCACGACCGCGCAATTGTTAGTTAAAGCGACGCAGTGCCGGAAGCTGAAATTTCACCTGGGCAGGAGGGGGGTATATGTGCCCAGTAAGCAAGTGGTTAACTGATGATGCTTTTCACTGCTGTGTATAGAGGGGGTGTGTAGACCACTTCTATCAAGGGGTTTCTGCACTGCTTGGCAACACTGTGAATAGGGTGGTAAGAAGGCCTTGGCAGTAGATAAAAGAGTCATTTTAATAGAGAAAAACATCCACAGTTGTGTGAACAAGTCATACAAATTTGTTAGACTTCTTGAGTGCTGATTTATTTATTACCTTATATTTTGTTGGGGAGATGAGTCAATAGTAAGTGTTTAAAGAAATGGAACTACTTCTATAATAAAATGTCCCTCCATTCATTTTTTACATTTCAATCAGAAGGACATACCGGTTTTATAGCGTATTTGAAATTCTTCACCGTTTTCCTGTCTTCTTCTTTTTACATGTTGCACCTGCCATCTTCCATGCAGCTCCTCCGTGGGATGCATTCCCCACTTCATCCCCGGACATATTAAAGGAAGACATCAGGTTTACTTGTTTATTCAAGCCTGTGGGATTCGTTAAGCATACCATTACAATAACTTCTCACATTCGCTGCATTTTGTAAAATAATTAAAAGAGAAAAGCTCTGTACAAATACTGTTAATAATGTGACCACCAGTGAACCTGAAAAGGCCACGTAGAGATGTTGGTCTCTCAGCGTTTTAGATGGCATACATATATTCATAGTCTCCTGACAGGATTACAGCCTTTGTCTGGGAAATGTATGAGAGAGAATAGCAAATTCTTCTACAGATGTGACAGATTGCCTGAATAGGTCAATCTATTCATTGATAGGTCACACTATTTAATTTTGTCATTAAATCACAAAATCAATACAATTTTGAATGATTTGAGGGGCCCATCATGAGCCATAGATTGACTGGCCATGTTTCGAGCCCCTGTGCCTAATACGGTCTATTAATAAATGTTGCCATATGTTTGGCTTAAAAGAAAACTCCGGGCAAAAGCTATTTTACATGTCCTTGTTGCTGATGCCATCCATTTTCTTCTTAGCTCAGTAGTTGCCATAGGTGTGCGCAGACCATGGCATTAGGGTGTGCACCCAAAGCTCAAACACACATGAGTGTGTGTTTATGTGTGTATATATATATATAAATATAGAGTTTATTTTTATTATTTTTTTATCATAACTGTTTTTACAATTTTTCTATTTTTTACAAGTGTATTTAATAATAATATATTATTATTATTATTATTATTTATTTTTTATCATAACTTTTTAATTTTTTTTCTATTTTTTACAATTTTATTAATTAATAATAATAATAATAATGATATATTATTATTATTATTATTATTATTATTATTATTATTATTATTATTATTATTCATTATCATAACTTTTTTTTACAATTTTTCTATTTTTTACAATTGTATTTTATAATAATAATAATATATTATTATTATTATTATTATTATTATTATTATTATTATTTATTTTTTATCATAACTTTTTCAAAAAATTTCTTTTTTTTACAATTTTATTTAATAATAATATATATTTATTATTATTCATTATCATAACTTTTTTTTTAAAATGTTTCTATTTTTTTACAATTTTATTTGAAAATATATTATTATTATTATTATTTTTATTTTATTACATACATTTTTAGGAGCTCCATTAGGGGGGCTTTGGTGAGATATCAGAGGTCTAAACAGACCCCTGATATTTCACTTTTAAGACAGAGATTCCCAAGTCCCTACTTCTGCAGCCAAACAGCAGGGGGAATCTGTGCAGCACAGTGTGATTAGGGTGTGCCCAGGCACATCTGGCACACCCTGTGCGCACGCCTATGGTAGTTGCTCTGTAATAGCTCTGTAATGCTGCATACACACGATCATTTTTCGGCTTGAAAAAAAACGTTGTTTTTCAGCATGTCCAAAAAACGAAGTTTTTCCAACTTCATCATTAAAATCAACGTTGCCCACACACCATGATGAACAAAGCGCGGTGACGTACAACGCGTACGACGGCACTATAAAGGGGAAGTTCTAATTGCCTTTTGGCTCTTTTAGCTGATTCCGTGTTAGTAAAAGACGATTCGCGCTTTTCTGTCTGTTACAGCGTGATGAATGTGCTGACTCCATTACGAATTGTAGTTTTACCAGAACGAGCGCTCCCGTCTCATAACTTGCTTCTGAGCATGCGTGGGTTTAAAACGTCGTTTTAGCCCACACACAATCATTTTTTACAACCCGAAAAACGCCATTTTTTAAAACAACGTTAAAAAATGCAGCATGTTCGAATTTTTTTTTTGTCGTTTTTCAGAAGCCGAAAAATTATGAGTAGCCCACACACGATAAATTAAGTTTTTAAAAACGTTGTTTTAATTCATGCCGAAAAATGATCGTGTGTACGCGGCATAATAGTCTGATAACTTTCAAATAAAACCGTTACTGCCAGTGATTTCCTGTTTGTAAGGCCAGTGGCTGCTATTCCTCCTATTTCCCAGGCAGTCTTGGCACGTCCCATTTGTAGCTCTATCCACAGCAAGCAGGGATGTATTTCTGTCCCTGCTTGCTGTAGTGGGTGGATGGGACTCACAGATCCCCAGTCTGTACTGCCTATTGGAGGTGATATCTTCCTCCCTCCTCCTCTGCTCCCTGCCAACACTAACTCCCCCTTCCAAAACCACACCCCCCACCCACCATCGGCAAGCCAGCTGCCTGCCAGCTATCTGTCACTGTTGCCCAAAAAAAAAAAACTGCATGGGGTCATAGTAAGAATTGGGAAAATTGCCAGCCGGAGTACACAGAATGCCGGACCTCATCAGTGCCCATCAGAGCAGCATATCAGTGCCCATAAGTGCAGCCTCATCAGTGCTCACCAATGCCTATTAATGCAGCAGGGGTCACAGGGAGGAATTGGGAGGATCACACAGAGTGGGGATTTCCCGCTGTAACACAGCTTGGAGCTGAAACGCCGGCCACTGTCAAACAAAGTCCTGCCTCCTGGACCAGCTCCTATGATAGACAGCACACTGGTTCAATGGAGGAGAGGACTTTGTTTTACAGCGACCAGCATTTCAGCTCCAAGCTGTGTTACAGCAGGAGATCCCCGCTCTGTGTTCTCCGGCTGGCAACCTTCCTGATTCCACCCTATAATCCCTGCTGCATTGTTAGGCACTGATGAGGCTGCACTTTTGGGCACTGATAAGCTGCACTTTTGGGCACTGATAAGCTGCACTTTTGGGCACTGATAAGTTGCACTCATGGGCACTGATGAAGCTGCACTTGTGGGCACTGATAAGGCTGCACTGATGGGCATTGATGAGGCTGCAATTAGGGCCACTAATAAACTGCATGGATGGGCACTGATGAAGCTGCCCTAATATGCTACACTGATTGGCACTGATAGGCTCTGATAAGGCTGCACTGATTGCCATTGATAAGGCTGCACTGATAGGCACTGATGAGATGGCACTGATGGCCACTGAAGATGCACTGATGAGGCTGCACTGATGGGACTGCACTGATGAGGCTGCAGTGATGGGCACTGGTGAGGCTGCACCAATGCCCATTGATGAGGCTGCATTTGAATGTGAGATGAGCCTTTGTGTTCTTTTTGGTCAGCAGTGGCTTTGGCCTTGGAACTCTCCCATGGATGCCATTTTTGCCCAGTCTCTTTCTTATTGTTGAATCATGAACACTGATCTTACCTGAGGCAAATGAGGCCTGCAGTTCTTTAGATGTGGTTCTGGGTTGTTTTATGACCTCCTGGATGAGACATCATCATGCTCTTCAAGTAATTTTTGTAGGCCTGGGAAGGTTCACCACTGTTCCATGTGTGTAAAATGGCTCTCCCTGTGGTTCACTGAAGTTCCAAAGCCTTAGAAATGGCGTTGAAACCATTCCTAGACCAATATATGTACATTACTTTGTTTCGAATCTGTTCTTGATTTTTTTTAGATTGTGGCATGATGTGTGGCTTTTTGATTGCTTGATTTAACAGGTCAGGCAGTAATCAGGCTTGGGTGTGGCAACTGAAATTTAACTCAGCTTTACAAAAAATGGTGGTTAATCACAGTTCATTCATGATTCAGCATGGAAGGGAGCAAATACTTTTTCACATAGGGCCAGGCAGGATTGAACAGCTTTCTTCTCTTAATAATAAATTAAATAATAATTTAAAAACTGCATCTTGGATTTACTCTGGTTATCTTTGTGTAATATTAAAATTAGTTTGATGACCTGAATCATTTAAGTGTGAGAAATATGCAAAAAAATATGCAAAAAAAATCAGGAAGGGGCAAATACTTTTTCACAGCACTGTGAGTACAGCACATTCTTTGTTAAAGTGGTTGTAATGGCACAAGTTTTTTTTTACCTTCATGCAGTCTATATATATAAAAAAAAAAAAAAACTCAGTTTAGGCCGATATGTATTATTCTACATATTTTTTGGTAAAACAAATCGCAATAAGCATTTATTGATTGGGGGATAGATTTATGGCATTTTTATTTTATTTTACTACTGTAGTTATGGCGGTGATCTGTGATTTTTATCGGGACTGCGACATTATGGTGGACACTTTTGAAAGTATTTTGGGACCCTTGTCATTTATACAGCGATCAGTGCTATAAAAATGCACTGATTACTGTATAAATGACACTGGCAGGGAAGAGGTTAAACACTAGGGGGCAAGCAAGGGGTTAAGTGTGGGGAGGGGGGGGGCTACCAGTGACATGACAGCGATCACTGCTCCCAATGACAGGGAGCAGTAAATCCCTGCCATGTCATTAGGCTTTGTTTACATCTCCTCATTCTGCCTCTCCTCACCGCAATCGCGGGGCACCGGCAAACAACGAGTTCACGTGACCTGCGAGTGTGCCTGCTAGGCGGAAAATTCAAAGGGACGTACAGATACTCCAATTTGCCTGCCAGTGCCATTCTGCTGACGTATATCAGCGTGCGGCGGTCAGGAAGCAGTTAAAGCGGAGCTCCGCCGTAAAAAAAAAAGTAAAGCCAGCAGCTACAAATACTGCAACTGCTGACTTTTAATATATGGACACTTACCTGTCCTGGAGTCCAGCGACGTCGGCAGCAGAAGACGAGCAATCGCTCGTCTCTCGGCTGCCCCCATCATCGGTGAGGGAATCAGGAAGTGAAGCGTTGCGGCTTCACTGCCTGGTTCCCTACTGCGCATGCGCGAGTTGCGCTGCTCCATCCTCACTGTTCCCCGCTGTGTTCTGGGAGCCATGTGTTTCCTAGAACACAACCGGGGGGGGGTTTGCGGGAAGTGCCGTATTGCCCGCAGTTTCCCGCAGGCTCTATGCCGGAAGTGGGTGCAAGTAGGTATCTGCACCCCCCTCCCCCCTGAAAGGTGCCAATCGTGGCCTTGTTTACATCTCCTCATTCTGCCTCTCCTCACCGCAATCGCGGGGCACTGGCAAACAACGAGTTTGCATGACCTGCGAGCGTGCCTGCTAGGCGGCAAATTCAAAGGGACGTACAGATACTCCCATTTGCCTGACAGTGCCATTCTGCTGACTTATATCAGCATGCGGCGGTCAGGAAGCAGTTAAAGCGGAGCTCCGCCGTAAAAAAAAAAAATGTAAAGCCAGCAGCTACAAATACTGCAACTGCTGACTTTTAATATATGGACACTTACCTGTCCTGGAGTCCAGCGACGTCGGCAGCAGAAGACGAGCAATCGATTGTCTCTCGGCTGCCCCCATCATCAGTGAGGGAATCAGGAAGTGAAGCGTTGCGGCTTCACTGCCTGGTTCCCTACTGCGCATGCGCGAGTTGCGCTGCTCCATCCTCACTGTTCCCCGCTGTGTTCTGGGAGCCGTGTGTTTCCTAGAACACAACCGGGGGGGGGGGTTTGCAGGAAGTGCCGTATTGCCCACAGTTTCCCACAGGCTCTATGCCGGAAGTGGGTGCAAGTAGGTATCTGCACCCCCCTGAAAGGTGCCAATCGTGGCACCGGAGGGGGGAGGAATCCGATGAGCGGAAGTTACACTAATGTACAAGCAGGCAGGGACATCACTGGTGCATGCACTCTGAAAGAACGGCATGAGCCATGTGCCATGAATGGTGTCTCATGCACGCATGTGATGTCATCGCGGCTCGGATCTGTCACAGAGCCATAGTCCGCAAACCTGCAAGCAAGGCGTGTGAAAAAAGGAAACGGCCTTCAGCGATGACATCACATTGCTGGAATGCTTCGTTTTCAGGTAGCAATGCAAACTAGCACATTATGATACTACCTTGCAGGTAATAAGAAAAAAACATCCAGTGTGAGCAAGTTATAGACCATTAATTTGAACAAAAAAAGTGCCAATTTAAAAAAATAAAATTAAATAGAGCCACACATTTATTGCTTAGTACATTTCTTTGATTTCATTGCATGGTGTTTAAGATCAAGTAGAATCCAAAGGGTAAGCTGCTCACCTACATAGTATGGACAAGGATCAAACGTGTAGCTTTCAAACTACTATGTATTGCCAGCTCTCTATTACATCTGTACTGCGAGATTTCCTATTAGAAGGGCACCGGAATGGACAGTTTTTCTCACGGATTAATAAATCAACTCTTTCATCCCTTTACAGTTCAGTAACAGAAATGCTTTTCACTGTTCTCAATTGTGGTGCTACTCCCTTAGGAGACAGAGAGAGCTAATTGTATCTCTGCTACAGTAACAAACATTATTCTGTACCGCCATATTTCTTACACAGCCAATTACCTTTAACACAAAACAATCCTCAGCTGCATTGTCACGTCGCGAAAGCGGAGCAGCATTTATAGAGAGTTAGCTATATTGTGTGATGTCAACGTAAAGGCGACGAGGACTCATCCTCATTGATATGCCTTCATTCGGAAAGTTTTACTGTACAATGTATATCCATTCATTTCATCATTAAAATTTTACTAATACACAAATCTCTTGTCTTCAGGTGAGGAGTTTTCGGAGCTCCGAAAGCTCGTTTCTGTCATTTCAGAAGAAAATAAAGAATTTGCATTTAATCTCGCAAATGCCCTCTACCTTCAAGAAGGCTTCCACGTGAAGGAGCAGTATCTCCATAGCAACAGGGATTTTTTCAAGAGTGAAATAAAGCTGGTGAATTTCCAAGATTTGAAAGCATCTGCCAAAATAATAAGTGCATGGGTAGAAAGACAAACAAATGGTAATCTATACATTCTGTGAAGATAAATAAATAGTAGTTTTTTTGTTCTAGGTAGGCATTTTACTTTCTATGAAATAAAATAGACTTGCAAAGCTGCTTGAGCTTGAAGCAAAGCTGATTTTAGCATAGTAATACATAAGTTGTTTGAGCTTTATACTATGCCTCTAGCATAATGCAAATCAAAGGAAAAAAATAAATCAGATACCAACCATTCAAATACTTTTTTAACTGTCCCTACCGGATTAGTTGTTACTGTATTAGACCTAACATAGGAGTGAAAAACTGAATTTTCAATGTTTTTGGATTATAACCTATAGCAACATTCCCTAATTCCCTAACATGAATAACAGAGACAGGGCTAAATTTTACCTTTTCCATAAAATAGCCTATGCAGATATTTAAGCCTTGTAGATATACAAAAATAAAACAATTCAACTTTTTAAAATGTTCATGAATTTTCTTGCCATACCAGTAGGCTATATGGGCCCTCCTGGAAGCCTGGCTGAAAAACTACGAGATTGCATGCCCAATGTCCTGCCCTTTTGCTAGAAGGTGAGAACCTTTGGATGCTCATCCTCAACATTTTCAGAAGTGAAAAACAAAATTTTCATGTCCTAGCAACAAGGTAGGACATGGGTACTGCTAACTGAGAATTTTCCAGCTAGGCCTATACTGTAGGTATGGCAATAAAATTAATGAACATTTAACAAAGATGCACAGTTTTTTTAATATATACTGGGGTTCTTCCTCCACCTCCCTTCCTTCAAATTCACATTTGGCACATCATTTGTGGGGGGGAGCAGGTACCTGGTTTTGACAGGTACCCACTCTTTCTTCCTGTCGGATCGCCATACCCTTTATCTCTTATAAAAAAAATCTTAAATATATATATATATATATGTATACTTACTTATGCCGCGTACACACAATCGGAAATTCCGATAAGAAAACCGTGGATTTTTTTTCAATGGAATTTTGGCTCAAGCTTGTGTTGCATACACACGGTCACACAAATGTTGTCGGAAATTCCGACTGTCGAGAACGCGGTGACATACAACACTATGTCGAGCTGAAAAAAAATGAAGTTCAATGATTTTTGCGCGTCGTAATTGCATACAGATGCTTGGAATTTCCAACAAGAACATTTCCCGTCTGAAAATTTGAGAACCAGTTCTCAAATTTTTGCTGTCGGAAATTCCGACAGAAAAAGTCTGATAGGGCCTACACACGGTCGGAATTTTCAACCAAAAGTTCACATCGAGCTTTTCTTGTCGGAAATTCCGATCATGTGTACGCGGCATTACTTTATCTCCATACCCTTCTGGAACATGTCACAGGTCCCAAAAAGCTGCGGGACCATTCAGATAGCTCAGAGTGGCTCACTCATGGGCATTGAGAAGTTGGCTGTGAAACTGCAAACAGTCACAGCCGACTGCCTACAGTTAATGTGCCGACACTGGGGACCAAAGCCCTGTGAAGAAACTGGCCGGGTGAGGACAGCGCTGGATCCTGGGACAGGTGAGTGGCTTTTTATGAAAAGTTAGCAGCTACAGTTTTTGTAGCTGCTGACTTTTAATTTTTCAACAGCTCACTCAAGAACCACTTTACCTGCATAGGCTTTTTTTCTGGGATAGGTACACTTAGCCTTTAAACCACTTTAATAAAAAGAAAAAGTATAAAATTGCACTTGCAATTAATTGAGTTGATCAAGACATATTGCCAAAGTACAACCACTGCACCACCCAGTAAAATCTATAATTTCTAAACATTCTCTCATTGTGAAGCCAACAATGGGAGAAAAAGTTAGGCAAGTTGGATTCACTGAGGTAGACACTGGGAGAGCCAGAAAGGAGGTAGATATAAAGATGTCACAAGGTGGTGTAAAAGAGGGACCAAAGTTGTATACTTGGTAAAAGTTGTACCTCCACTAAACACTGACATGTTTCGAGGTCATGCCCTTCACATGCCTTCACCATCACTGACATGTCCTAATTTTACTGTACAACATTTATAGTTTTCCCTCTTTCTGCAGGACACAATTTCCGTAGTGTTCAACACCAGCCATGTGTCAACCATGAATCAGACCAAGACAGAAGTACAGTTAAATCACACCTGTTTAATGATAAAAATAAAAAGATAAACAGAGTTATGCCGCGTACACACGGTCGTTTTTCTGCAGGAAAAAAAATGAAATTTTTCAGCATGTCCAAAAAACAAAGTTTTTCCAACTTCATCATTAAAAATGACGTTGCCCACACACCATCGTTTTTTAAAAATGATGAACAAAGCGCGGTGACGTACAACACGTACGGCGGCACTCTGAAGGGGAACTTCTATTCGTCTTTGGGCTGCTTTTAGCTGATTCCGTGTTAGTTAAAGACGATTCGCGCTTTTTTGTCTGTTACACCGCAATGAATGTGCTTACTCCATTATGAATGGTAGTTTTACCAGAACGAGTGCTTCCGTCTCATAACTCGCTTCTGGGCATGTGCAGGTTTAAAATGTAATTTTAGCCCACACACGATCATTTTTTACAACCCGAAAAGCAATTTTTTTTCAGAAGCCGAAAAACGATGTGAAGCCCACACGATAAGTTTAAATGACGTTTTTAAAAATTTCATTTTTTTTCATGCCGAAAAACAACCGTGTGTACGCGGCATAAGTGTAGTCAAAACATAGCCAGAGTTCAGTAACAGGATTGGGTAGTCGGCCAAGCCAATGTCCAAGAGTCAGCGATAAAGGTAGTAGTACAGCAAGCAGGATCTGTAGCCAGAGGGAACGTAGTCAAGCAGGTCTTCAACAGGAATGCAGGAGAAAGTCTCTTGTGATGTTAACACAGGCGAAGGCAAAGAGCAAATGAACTGGAAGGCATTAAGTAGGCAGAGCTGACGAGCGTATCATCAAGAGGTGGATCACTGTGGAGAGATGGGAGCTGGAAATTATCTAACAGCTAAGCTGCCAGCACAGAGAAGGAAGGGCTGAGACCATGTTTTAGCAGGAAAGGGACATAGGCATGAGTTGCCATGGCAGGCGCAATGGAACCAAGTTATTGTTTTTCTGACGCAGGAAAATGTCCTAATTTTCCAGGAACAATGGCAACTAAGCATTGTTGCATTTTACACAGATTTTTTTAAGTCTTGACCTTTTCTTCTTTTGCTCTTTGTTTTGGTCATAATATAGTGCAATTTTATACTGGTGTTTGTGAGCTATTCAGCCCCATGTGTGCATTGTATTAATGCTTGAAAATCATAATTTAACAAGAGAGCCCTCTAAATACAATCTTTTGGCACCATGAAGTTCCAGAAGTTGCCAGGCCATTCAAGTGTGTGATATGTGAAGCATACACGAGTATTGCTGTGTGGCAAGGTATGAGTGGTACAATATAAGCTTTAAATTGATGATAGAAGACTCCAAGTCAAGATAACTGATGAGAAGTGAGCAGTGAGTGATAAGTGGTGCAGAAGAAGTGACGAGCAAGAGATGATGAAGGATGATTATTAAGAGATGAGGAGAATGGTAAGTGAGCATGATAAATGATAAGTTATGAATAAGACTACAGTAGCCGTTTTCTCAAATATATAGAAAAGAGAGCACATTTTCATGTTCTGTTATTCCTGTAAAATCACTTGCTAAAGGTTGTTTTTGAATCCTGTTGAGGTCAAGAGGTTTGTAAGTAATTTGGTCATTTTAACGACACTTGGTATATGAACTTAGAAAGATGCTCCTCGTTTAAGGAACCTTTCATAAAAATATTTTTCCCTTAGCATCACACTCAGCCTTCATCCACTGTGTGCAGTAACTCCACAGGTCCCATCTGTTCATTTGTATAACCTTTCACATAAGACCATGGAAAAATATCCTGGTAACCAAGTATTTCTCTCAATGCATCAGTGGTCAGCGAGATAAATCGAGCCCACATGTTCTCTTCTCACAATTACAGCTAGACATTAGTACATGCTGGGAGAGTTTACTTTGCTATTTTCAAAGCTGCTATCTTTCAGAATTCTAGAACTACATTACATGTGATAAAGAAATGGCTTTAATGCTTTCTCTTTATAATGTCTCAGCTACTGCATAGAGGATTGTTCATAAACAAAACTCTATATAAAATCCTATATAAAGTATAGAAATAGTGTTTCTGGACAGCTGTGAGCCCTAGTTAAGAAGCAATATATATACAGTATATATACATATATATATATATATATATATATATATATATATATATATATATATATATATATATATATATATACATACACACACACATATATATTAATATTGAAAATTTGTGAATACACCTAAATATGATGAAGTCCTGCTGCAGTCTTACAGTGGTTGTAAAGCTCTGCCGTGAAAAATAAACAAAGCCTATCCTTCTATATTGAGTACTTGCTTCAATTAAAAGAACTGCAATTTCTGTCTGCAGTCTTGTTCCTCTGCTATCTGGATAAGTAATTTCTGACTCACTCCAAGGGATCGAGGAGGATGGGGAGGGGAGTTCCAGCACAAAGCCTGTGATTGACAACCTCAGCTCTGCACGTTTCCCTATGAGATTTTGTAGAGGGGGGTGTGTCCTTTCCCTCCACTCAGGTCTGAGATTACACTCAGTTCTCATCTCTGTGATGTCAGATACCTGTCCCATGCCTCTGGAAACTCAGAGATGCTGTGTAAATTCTGAACTTTAAAAAGATTTAAAGAAGAGATGGTTGCAGATAAACAGGTACAACATATGCAAGATTTGTTTAATGTCTGTGTATCATCTAAGGCCTCGTACACACGACCGAGTTTCTCGGCAAAAACCAGCAAGAAATTTGCTGGGTTTTTTTTTTGCCAAGGAAACTGGTCGTGTGTACACTTTTCGACGAGGAAACTGTCGAGGAACTCGTCGAGCCAAAAAGAGAGCAAGTTCTCTATTTCCTTGACGGGAATGGAGAAAATTGGCTTGTCGAGTTCCTCGACAGCCTAACAAGAAACTCGACGAGCAAAACGATGTGTTTTGCCCGTCGAGTTCCTCGGTCGTGTGTACGAGGCTTAAGGCTAATCACTTCACTGGGTATATGTGTAAGGCAACTTTCACACTGGCAGCTCTGACTGTTAGTGCTAAAGCACCACTCGCGTTTGTGGCACTTTAGCGCAGTTTTAGTACCGCTTTTTGCGCCACTTTAGGGCAAGCAGGGAGATTTTTACCCCCCAAAATTTTTAAAAAGTCCTGTTTTGCCATGCTTTCAAATTGATTTTAAGACACTTTTAAGGCACTTGAGAAGCGCTTCCCATTCATTGCAATGGGCAGGGTGTTTGGGGAGCGCTAAATACAGTGCTCCCAACCCACCCCAAAGATGCTGCTTGCAGGACTTTTCATAACGTCCCGCAAGCGCACTGCCTGAGTGTGAAAAAACACTGCAATGAATGGGAGGTGGTTTTCAGGCACTTTGCCAAGGCTATTTCTAAAGCAGCTAAAAACTGCCCGAGTATGAAAGGGGTCTTATACCACGTACACACGATCGGAAAAATTCCAACCGTGTGTAGGCCCCATCTGACTTTTTCTGTCGGAATTTCCGACAGCAAAGATTTGAGAGCTGGTTCTCAAATTTTCAGACATGAAAAGTTCTTGTCGGAAATTCCAATCGTCTGTATGCAATTCCGAAGCGCAAAAAAACACGCATGCTCGGAATCAAGTTGACGCATGCTCAGAAGCAATGAGCTTAATTTTTCTCGGCTCGTCGTAGTGTTGTACGACACCGGATTCTGGAAGGTCGGAATTTTGTGTGACCGTGTGTATGCAACACAAGTTTGAGCCAAAATTCCATCTGAAAAAAATCCACGGTTTTCTTGTTGGAATTTCCGATTGTGTGTACGCAGCATTAGGGTTTACAACCACTTTAACTAAATAATGTTATAATAATGAAAACAAATAAGCAGGTTATTAGTGAAATATTATTGCCAGTTTGAAGAATATAGGAGGATAAACCCAGGCTTGTGTAACATAGGATTTATGGAGCAGTTGGTGAATAAAAGTGCATATAGTTTGAAAATATAGTGAAGTCAGGCAAACGATTGACCACAAGAGAAGCATATATATATATATATATATATATATATATATATATATATATATATATATATGTATATAAAAAAAATAGAAACTAAAAAACACCCAAGAGATATTAAATGTAGTGTAATGTAGAGGTGGATGTCACGCTAGCAAAATATTGAGGCGGTGGAAGTTGCAGTAAACTTGGTGGGACTAGGATTCAGATATTTGGTAGAGTCTCGAGTTAGAGAAAAATATTCTAGAGATGTGGAATCTAAATGTATTGAGGGAATGGAATTATGGAGTCCTGCATTTAAAGTTTTTTTTTTTTTACATAAAGTATTTGTACATAAACTTCCAAACTGGTTGAGTTGCTTTCATTTTTAGTTTTGGTTGTTCTTTGTATGCACGGGTGAGCGATCTTTAGTTGCCATGAACATGTCTGGATCTCTCATTTGTTGCTGTATCTAAAAGTAGCTAAACATGTTTTCAATTATTGTGACTGCTCCATGTGGGTGGGGCAAGTAGGTTGGTACCCAACTTGTAACACTGGCATCCAAAGTCCAGAGAGAAATTGAACAGTTACTATTTTGTTGAGTCGCCGGTAAAACAGTTAACAAATTGAGCAACAATCGGCAATCACTAGCACTAGTAATGTGGCTGTAGGAACTGCAGCAGAACACAGTAAGCAACAGTTCCAGACGAGGCTGTAGTAGCAAAAGTAGTACCACTGACAGTACAAGTGCAGTAATTGTGAAAGTGGAAGGCACAGAACAGCTAGTGGTACATTGGTAGATCTTCAGCTTCAAAGGAGTCACATTGCATAGCCTACATTCAGGGCCGGATTTGCTCTCCCTGCCGCCCCAAGGCCAGGTTCTGCAATGCACCCCCTCCCTGCCAACCGAACGCCCCCCCCCCCCCAAATCAACGGAGAATGGGCGGCACGGTTAGTTCACATTTTTATTTACTTTTTTATCACTTTTTTTGTAGCTTGTCGCTTACTTTTTTGTATAATTTTCTTATTATTTTTCTTATTATTTTTCTTATTCTTTACTTTATTTTATTAATTTATTTATTATTTCTTATTATTTATTTATTTTCTATCAATTTTTTTCACTTAACTTTTTTGCTATCACACAGGAGAAAACAATTCCCTGTGTGATAGCAATTGGAAGTGACATGTTCTCTTTATTGACCCTGTCACCTCCAAAACAGGAGTCCTAGCACTGTGCTAGAACTCCTGTCACAGCTGAGATGGGAAGAGCACAGCTCTCCCCTATCTCTGTGTACATCGGCAGCAGGGACAGGAGACAGACTCGGTGGCCGGGGGGAGGACAGAGTCCCGAAGACAGAGCCAGCAAAGAGAGGTATGTGGGGTGGGGGGAGAGGGGAGGACGGACAGGAGCACACATTTTACAAGTGATTTTGGCGACATCGCCACAATCACTTGTTAACGAGAGAGCAGATTCCCCCCATAACTTACCGCCCTTAACTGTATGTTCCGGACGTCGGGGGACTCCATGCCACTGCCGCCCCTTGGCGCCCTGCCGCCCCAAGGCCTCAGTGGCCTTGTGGGAAATCCGGGCCTGCCTACATTACCGGAGCAGCATCTACAAGAGGGGTGGCTGACACTTGGAAGAGCTGTGCGAGTCTTATGAAGTAGTACTTGAAACCAGAGGATAACCGAGCAGACAATGGTATCCCTAATCTTTCCCTTCCTGAGCAGGAACATTTCCCTAAGACAATTGCACTCTCCCTAGCAAGCATGGTTCCTTTCCCTACTCTATCCACTGCTATTTATAAGCATTGCCCACACGAAAGAAGGTCATTTTGGTCATCCAGTGTGGCAGTGTGCAGTCAGACCATTACTCCCCTGGTGACACCCACAGAGTCTGCAGAGGAACAATGGGGCAAATCCACAAAAACGTAGCCTAACTTAACTTTTACCATTTAAGTTACAGTGCCATTAAGTTATAAGTGCCTGATCCACAAAGCACTTACCTAGAAATTTTTGGCCGTGTAACTTAAATGTCTCCGGCGCAAGGCGGTCCTCTTCTGCAGGGGGCGATGACAATTTAAATGAGGCGCGCTCCTGCACCGGCCGTACTGCGCATGCTCGTGACGTCATTTTCCCGACGGGCAGCGCGCGAAATTACGTTACGCCGGGCTTTGTGGATTGCGACGGGACAATAAAGTTGCGTCGGGTAAAAAAAAAGCTACGCGCCGAAAAATAAAATGTAAAATTGTAAAAAAATAGCGGCGATCGAAAAAAAGGTCTGTTTTTACAAGGTGTAACTAGTTTACACTTTGTAAAAGCATCCCTAATTTTACGTATGCAAACGTAAACTCACGCAGAAAAAACAAAGCTGAAAAGCTTTGTGGATCTCCGTAAGTCCTCATTTGCATACGCAAAGCGGCATTTCAACGCGAAATGCCCCCAGCGGCGGAGGCGGTACTGCATCCTAAGATCTGACAGTGGAAGTCTTTTACAGATGTCGGATCTTCTGCCTATCTTTGGAAAACTGCTTCTGAGGATCAGTTCCAAAGATAGGCACAGGGATACGCAGGCTGAACAGCAGTTCCGCCTGCGTATCTCCTTTGAGGATTTGGCCCAATGTTCCTCTAATCCTTCTCTTCATCTGTTTAGCGGCACAGCTACACAGTGCCACCTACAGAATGGAGACTAAACTGCATCTCTCTACATCCATATGTCTCAGTATTGGTTTCCTCACTAATTTTAGTAGGAAATACACTTCACCTAGATGGTACCTTGATGGTAAGTTTCCACATATACCAGCAAACATAGGCAACTAAGTACTCTGCTTTATTTACAGTGATCCTTGCAGTGTCTTCCAATAAGTCCCATTTTCTGGGCAGTGGGATTGAGTGTTAGAGAGTTTTCTTCTATGCGCTTTTATAGTACTGCCCTTCCCAAATACACCTCTTCTTGATAGTTATGGATTGATTGAAGCCTAAAGTCTATGAATAATTAATATTATGCTTTAACGTTGAACACCATATTTACAGTTTGAGCTGCCATGTTTCCTTTTTTAAATATAGCCAAGTAAATTTGTGTTTTATAAAAGCTAGGTTTTATGAAGTTTTTGCAGTTACTTATGCCCTGTACACACGATCGGAATTTCCGATGGGATAAAATCCGATGGAATCTTCCATCGGAATCTGTTCAAGCTGTCTTGCATACACACTGTAAGACCAAATTCCGACCGTCCAAAACACGGTGGCGCAAAACACTACAACGAGCTGAGAAAAATTAAGTTCAACGCTTCCGATGCGTCGAGTTGATTCTGAGCATGCTTGTTTTTTTCTCCGTCGCAGTCGACCAGAATTTCCAATAGGATTTTTTTCCATCGGAATAAAATAAAACATGTTCTATTTCTAAACTCCGACGGAAAAAAGTCAGATGGGACCCACACACGGTCGGAATATCCGATAAAAAAATTCCGTCTGACTTTTTCCATCGGAAATTCCGATCGTGTGTACAAGTCATTAGGGTTTTGTATGTATTTCTCTTCATTGTTATCAAGTAATTCAATTTCCTAAATGGTTGCTGGTAAAATCTATTAACAAAAATGTCAGAAAAAATGAAATGAAAGACAAACATTTTCAGAGCATGCCATCTTTTTATCCAAATGAAAGACACAAGTTTATAAATGATTGCTATGAGCATCATATAAAAACCTTCAACAAAAGGTGCCTTTTAGAATAGGGTTTACAGCTGGCTCACACAGTTATATTTTTCAATATTTTTTACATTTTTTCTGTACAGGAAAAATCAAACACATGTTCTCAAGTGGAGACATTGAGCCACTCACAAAACTTGTTTTGGTAAACGCTATTTACTTCAGAGGAGAATGGAAATACAAGTTTAGCCCAGATGCCACTCACCCACAAGACTTCAGAGTAAAGAAAGGCAATGTAACCAAGATACCAATGATGCATCTCCAAACAGCAACAAAGATCGGTAATTCAAGTGTTCAAGGAAAAAAAACATGTTCAGTATATAGTACACTTAACAAATTTTAAATGTTGCTTTTAACAGATGGGACAGCAATGAAGCAGAAACACCCAAAAGCTATGTTTTTCTGTTTCATCCAATCTGTTCAAGAACAAAATGTAACTGCCTTAGACTACCTAGCTATCAACTACAGAATCTATTCACAATCAAGCTCAGCTGTCTGGGTGTTGATATATTTTGCTACTATGTATACAAAGGCCCGGATTCCCGTAGCACTTACGCCGGCGTATCTCAAGATACGCCGCGTAAGTGTAAGTGTGCGCCGTCGTATATGTGCGCCGTGCCCTAGATACGCCTAAAAATAGGCTTCCTACGAACGACGTAAGTTTCCAACGCCGTCGTATCGTGGGCGCATATTTACGGTGGCCGCAAGGGGCGCTCCCATTGATTTTCGATTTGAATATGCAAATGAATGAGATACGTACTTGCGTTTGGCGCATTAATATACGCGGTTTACGTAAGGCTTACGTCCGGCGTATAGTTATTCCCCTTCTATGAGGCGCAACTCATGCAAAGAAATGGATCAGGGAACAGCCGTCGTATTTTACATTGTTTACGTAGTAGTACGTGAATAGGGCTGGGCGTAGGTTACGTTCACGTCGTAGGCAGTGATTCGACGTATCTTAGGGAGTATTTTCGACGTGATTCTGAGCATGCGCACTGGAATGCGTCCACGGGACTGCGTATGCGCTGTTCGTTCGGCCCATCATTTGCATGGGGTCACGCTTCATTTAAATGGATCACGCCCACTTCCACCTACTTTGAATTAGGCTGGCTTACGCCTACGAATTTACGTTACGCCGGCGCAACGTTGGGAGCATTTGCTTTGCGAATTCCATGCTTGCCTCTCTGCGTTGCGTTGGCGTAGCGTAAAAGAGATACGCTACGGCGGCATATATATGCGCCGATGTATGTAAATCCAGGCCAAAAAATCCATATAAATAGGTTCCTAGTTGGATTTGAACTGATTGAGAAGATCAGAGGAAGTCAGGGTAGCCAAAAAATACTGTCAGACACATCAGCTCCTTTGGTAAAAAAAGAGTAATCAAACCTGTCTGGGACTGACCCCATACTGTAAACATGATATTGCATTGATCTACTAAAGGGGTATAGAATATTTACTTAGTTAAAGGAGTTGTGAAGGAAAAAAAAATGCAATCTATGCATTAAGGTGAAAAAACATCTGATGATGACGCCCCCCCCGAGCCCCCGTTTTACTTACCTGACCCTTCAAAAGTCCCACGCTCGGTCCCGAGATCCACTTCGCCGCTCAGCCTGGCCGCTGATTGGCTAGAGCGGATGGATTGAGAGCAGCGCAGCCATTGGCTGGCGTCCAGTGACGCAGTAATACATCCAGTGACGCAGTAATACAGTGAGCGGCTATGGCCGCTTGCTGTATTACGGCAGCGCGCCCGCAAGGACTCATCACCATGCGAGCTCTCTCGCATGAAGGTGATGAGTTCTTGCAAGGAGGACCAGAGACAGACGCCGAGGGACCCTAGAAGACGTGGATCGGGGCCACTCTGTGCAAAACGAACTGCACAGTGGAGGTAAGTATGATATGTTTGTGTTTTTAAAGAAAAAAAATTCCTTTAGTGACCCTTTAAGTTCATAAAGTGAAGTTGTGTTCAATTTGAATGTTCAGCCATTTCCCCCGAATTTGTGCTTTGTGCTTTATTCATTAAAGTGATTTTAACCGCTTAAGCCCCAGACCATTTTGGTGGTTAAAGACCAGGCCACTTTTTGCAATTTGGCACTGCGTTGCTTTAACTGACGATTGCATGGCCCTGGGACGTGGCTCCCAAACAAAATTGACGTGCCTTTTTTCCCACAAATAGAGCTTTCTTTTGTTGGTATTTGATCACCTCTGCGATTTTTATTTTTTGCACTATAAACAAAAAAATGTAAAAAAAATATCCCCAAAAAATATATAAAAAAGTATTCTTCTACATATTTTTGGTAAAATAAGCGATAAGCATTTATTGATTGGTTTGCGCAAAAGTTATAGGTTCTACAAGATAGGGGACTGTTTTATGGCATTTTTATTAATATTTTTTTTTTACTAGTTATGGCGGCGATCAGTGATTTTTATCGTGACTGCGACATTATGGCGGACACATCGGACACCATTTTGGGACCATTGTCATTTTTACAGCGATCAGGGCTATAAAAATGCACTGATTACTGTAAAAATGACACTGGCAGTGAAGGGGTTAACCACTAGGTGGCGCTGCAGGGGTTAAGTGTTCCCTAGAAGTGATTCTTACTGTTAGGGGGCGTGGCTACACGTGACATGTCACTGATGACCATTCCCGATCACCGGGAACGGTCATCAGTGACAGTGTCACTAGGCAGAATAGGGGAATGCCTTGTTTACAAAGGCATTCCCCCGTTCTGCTCTTGCCGACTGCAATCGCCTTGGCCTGATTATTTTGGCCAATGAAATTAATTAAAACCCAAACACTTGATGCTGCTAAATACATGTAATGCATTAAACGTCTATCATCTATTAATGGTTTTAATCCAGTGCCTCAATTTTTACTTGCTACATATATAGTTTGTTTTCCTAATATCTCCAACAATGGGTGGTCTTCAGTGATGCAAAGAACAGTGCTGAATTTATCACTATATTGTGAGTGCAGGTTGGTGTGGCAATGCCCCCTTAGGGCAAGTCAATACTCTCTGCACTCACAGCATATTCAGTCTTCCAGGTTGAATGACGCTATGTATATGAGTGCTAAGATGTACATTGTATGTGAAAAATCATCACATTTTAGTGCTATAATATACACCCAGATTGCATTGCAGTGTCCTCTTACCCCAGGGTTTTTTTCTTTTTTTTCAGGATATTTTTCTGAAAATGAATTGAATTACAAGGTATTGGAACTTCCATACAAAGGAGACAAGCTCAGCTTAGTACTAGCTCTCCCAGAAGAAAATGTGGAAATAGAGGATCTTGAAAACAAGTTGACAGAACCAGTACTAAGGGGCTGGAACACAAAGATGACAGAGGAAAAGGTTGAAATTAGCTTGCCTAGGTGAGTTAACATTAAAATGTTTTTTTTATACTCTAATTTGTATCAATTTCAACTTAAACCTCAAGTTAGATATAGCTAAGGGTGACAATTCTGGTAGCATTTAGATATTCATGGATTAACTTATACCTGTGATCTCTCATATACCACCCTTTAAAATAGGTTGGGACACTTCATCAGAAGTCATATCTCAACTTGTGGCCATTCAGAGTAGAATGTCACCAACATAGTTCAGTGTTACTAATCAGTCCATATCACCGGGGGAAAGCATGACAGTGTCACAACTTTTCATCTAACCAGTACTATGTATATGTAGTCGTTTATAGGCCCCCCATCCCATCCTTGATTGCATGGGAACCTGGTTAAAGCGGTGGTTCACCCTCAGTGACACGATTTTACCATCGAGACAGGCATTGTAGCGCGAGCTACAGTATGCCTGTTCCGATTTTTTTACCCCCGTACTCACTGTGTACTCGTACATTATAGATTTCGGCTCCCGCGGGGAATGGGCGTGCCTATGGAGAGGGAGGATGATTGACGGCCGGCCCTGGCACGTCACTCTCCCCGAAGACAGCCGGAGTAGGTCTCGGCTCTTCACGGCGCCTGCGCACAGGCTATGCGCAGGCGCCGTGAAGAGCCAAGCCTATTTCGGCTATTTCCGGAGAAGCGTGACGCGCCAGAGCCGGCCGTCAATCATCCTCCGTCTCCATAGGCACGCCCATTCCCCGAGGGGAGTCGGTATCTTCGATGTACGAGTACACGGTGAGTACGGGGATAAAAAAATCGGGACAGGCATACTGTAGCTCGCGCTACAATGCCTGATTTTATGGTAGAAGAAATTTTTTATTTTTTTGGGGTTTATAGGGTGAACCCCCGCTTTAATGTTTCCTATATAGCTCTATAAAGACCTTCATCCTTCCATTATATTGCCAAAAGTTAGTAGTGCATGTCATAAGCCTCCGTCCTTTTTTATAAAACACAGATATAATCCTTTCCTTGGCTTTGCTTTGATGGGCTTATGAATAAAACATAGAAGGTAATTTATCAGTGTGTCCGAGGTAAGAACTATATGTGATGCCCCAATGTTACTAGTTATATACAGGTCAGTATTAAAAAAAAGGTAAATTTAAAGCAAAGTTCCACTCTAAAGTGGAACTTCCACTCATCGGATTCCTCTCTCCCTCCGGTGCCACAATTGGCACCTTTCGGGGGGAGGGGGACAGGATACCTGTCAACGATAGGTATCCTTCCCCACTTCCGGGAGTCGCGGCTGTGATGTCACAGCAGGGCTCCCTCCTCCTCTTCCCCTGGCCGCTGGGCTAATAGGAGAGAGGAGCGGGCCTCGCGCATGTGTAGTGGGGTTCCCAGGGTGACGCCGAAAGGCTACACTGCTGGGTTCTCTTACCCGCAATGGCGGCGGCAGCACCCGACAGCAGCTTATTTTTTTGCCCGGAACAGCCCTTCTAAATCTGATATTTGATTGGTTTCTGCACTACTACTACTATGTGCTTTTTTTTAATTCTTTATTTACAGGTATGCAACAGAACACATTTCTATGACATTACAGCACATTTTTGACGAAAACCATCAGTGGTAAAATGTAGACTATGGAAAGTACAGAGAGTAGCTAGATCATGTGACATATCCAATATCTAAACCGTAATGTGTATCAACAAACAAATCAGATTCAAGCTACCCTTAGGCAAAAACATTGCTAAAACTTTTCGTGAGCAGTGTGGCATGTCCCTATTATGGCTTGCTTGCTTACTGGATATGGCATAATCACACACCAAGAATAGGTTCTGAAAGTGATAGGCTAGATAAGTGTATCATTTGAATATTCTGTAATTTTTATCTTTGCAGATTTAAAATAGAACAAAAGGTTGATTTAAAGCCTGCTCTGCTGAACCTAAAAGTGACCAATGTGTTCGACCAAAATTGCGATCTTTCAGGAATAACAGGTGACTTATACCAATGTTGTCAAAAATGTTCAGGTGCCTGAAATTAACTTTCCTCCCCTTTTAGATCGTATTAATCAAGACCTAATAAACATACAGAAGATTCAACTATCTTGGGTTGGGAAAATAGCTGCATTTAAGATGCAGACATTGCCAAAAATACTTTATTATTTTAGGTCCCTTCCTATCCTTATACCTGCCAATTTTTTTCAACAATTAAATACCAAACTTAAACAATTTATTTGGAATAAAAAAAAAACAAGGATTGCATTTCCCATCCTAACCACCATTAAAACTCACAGAGGCATGAATTTACCAGATATCAGGAATTACTATTATGCTGCCATCTTACATCAGATGAAGTACTGGTTCTCTCCCCAGAAAGACAAATTAATATGGTTGAACATAGAACAAAACTCCACTAAGAACTCTGAGGCCCTGTACACACGATCAGTCCAAACTGATGAAAACGGACCGAGGTTCAGTTTCATCAGTCCAAACCTACCGTGTGTATGGCCCATCGGACTTTTGTCCTTCAGACCAAAGTTTTAAAACTTGCTTTAAAATCGGACTGATGAACTGATGACCGATCGGTCAAAACCGATGGTTAATACGCAAAAGCATTGGTTCAAAACCCGCGCATGCTCAGAATCAAGTCGACGCATGCTTGGAAGCATTGAACTTTGTTTTTTCAGCACGTTGTTGTGTTTTACGTCACCACGTTGGTTTTTGAACTGATGGTGTGTACGCACATCGGACCATCAGTCCATCGGACCATCAGTCCATCAGTCCACCAGACCCTCAGTCCATCAGTCCATCAGACCATCAGTCCATCAGATCATCAGTCCGTTTTCATCAGTTTGGACTGATCGTGTGTACAAGACCTGACTTGTATGCTCTAGCACTAGCTAATGCTGTATTTCCAAAAGTAGTCAACCCTAATTTACTTAGTGTTAAGGCCACATTATTTGCTTGGAAACACATACTATCTAAAACTAGACATATAGGGCCAGATTCACAGTGGAGATACGACGGCGTATCTGCTGATACGCCGTCGTATCTCTGTTTCTATCTATGCGTTACGCATAGATAGCCATAAGATCCGACAGGTGTAATTGCTTTACACTGTCTTCTATGTGAATCTGGCCCATAGGGAAGAAATCCAGATTATGTCTCCCTACAGAAATGATTAATTATTGTAAGATACGGTTATCAGTAGACAATTGGACCAAACAAGGTTATCATTTATACGATAATTTACCTATGATTTATAAAAATGTTATTCTGGACAAGCTGGGTAGGTGTAAGCGTTTGCAAGAATTCAACCCAAAAGAAACTCTGCGCACATGGGAGTTCAGCAACTTAAATCAACTCCAAATTCATGGGAGAAAAAACATACAATAAAATCTCTATTTTTGGGAAGAGCCAGTCTTTTTAATAAGAAGTAGTTTCAAAATTTCCACAGCACAGCACAGTCCAAAATATATGGTGTGTAAGTTAAAGCTTTAACTTACACACCATATATTTTGGACTGTGCTGTGCTGTGGAAATTTTGAAACTACTTCTTATTAAAAAGACTGGCTCTTCCCAAAAATAGAGATTTTATTGTATGTTTTTTCTCCCATGAATTTGGAGTTGATTTAAGTTGCTGAACTCCCATGTGCGCAGAGTTTCTTTTGGTGTTTTTTGTATGACTGGTACTTCAGGGTACCTGTAATTCTGCAGCACTGGCTGGTCACAGCCCATACGAGGGTTTTTATGGATGATGTTGGATAATAAGCTTTTCCCATAGAGCGCCAGTGATTTTTTTGTATCAAGAATTCAACCCAGATAATAAAATAGAAATACCATCGATAATATGGGAATATTTATCCCAACAAACGGGAAGTATTAAGAAAGGCATCTCTTTCTTCTATGACATTCTTTCATCTCAACCAGAAGGCAAGAATGCTCATATGGTAAAAATGGGAGAAAGACTTCAATGTAAACTTTTCCTGGGATCAATGGAAGAAATCTTTCCAGATAATTAACAAAGCATCCTCATGCATCGAACACTGGGATAACGCCCAAAAAATAACTAATAGGTGGTAATTAACCCCTTACAGACTTTCCAAAATCTACCCAACCACATCTGACATGTTTTGGAGGTGTAATGAGCAAACTGGGAATCTTGTACATACTCTCTGCAGTTGCAAAACCTTGAGAAGCTTTTGGAACTCAATCTCAGCCTTTATAGCTGACATCACAGGTAACCTTCTCTCGCTTACACCTGCTTCAGCCTTATTAGGCATTGATCTCGAGAAATATCCCACCATGTATAGAACCATTGTGACCCATATTTGAATAGCCTCGAGACTTACAATTGCGAAACCCTGGAAATCCACAGAAGCACCCAATATTTCTACGGTCATAAATAGATTCAATTCCCAAGCACAATTTCAACTACTACTAGCTTACAAAAACCACTCAACTACCACCTTCAGGAGAAAATGGAGAGCATGGGTATCCCATCCTAGAGCCTCCTCCTCTTACCTAAAAGATTGTAGTATTTAAACTTACTTGAGTATTTGAAATTCTGTATTTATCCTTCTGAGCAGCATCTTGGTGTAGTGCAGCATAGTGTTTATCGTGATACCTTACCAGTCCTACAGTTTGAACCCATTTGGGGTAGGTTGGTCTGGGTCATCAAGGCCTGATCTAAATGTATACACTAGGCCTTGACAGTTTTCTGTATTACAATGTTATGTTGTATGAGTGGCAACTATGCCCTCTGTACTTTGCGCTTACTTTTGTTTGTATATCTCTGTTTGATAAAATAAAAAATAGGAAAAAAAAATTCAGGTGCCTACAAAAATGATTGACCTAGCTATTGGATCACATTCATTTAAAAATGATGTTTTACTCATTAAATGGCTTCATGAATTAAAGGGGATAAGAGAGGCCTTTCTTTACAGTGTTTTAATCCAAGGCCATTAATTTTATGCACAAGCTGAATGTTAAGCAGTCTACTTAAGATTTACTGATTAGGTCAGATGTGCACTGCAGAGACGTGAGCTGCAGTACTGAGAAACAACCAGCAGGTAGTGACTACCCAAGGCTCATTGTTACATAAGGATTGGAATGTTTCTAAGCTGTGAGCTTCAAAAGGTTAGAGAGATAACATTTGGTGTAGTTCCTGTACCTTAATTTTTAATCGATTGTGCCCAAAACAATAAAAGCCCAGCACATCAGGCATATAGGCATTGGTGGCCTGTAATACAGGGGTGTCTGGCCCCCTAATCTACATGCAGGGCACTGGACACATGGAATCCAATGTTTTTTTATTTTTTTTGGAAGCACATGATTAAAGCCAGAGGCTCTAATAGTATTCAAAAAAGGGTGGGCTCGGGGCGCAGAACATTGTGCCCTGAGCCCACCCAGTTGTGTGACAATAGCGAATAGCACCGAGAGGAGGAGGCACCACCCGGAGGAAGCGCTGCCCGCGACCTAGATGGGGTAAATGTGGGGCTGGTGACCAACCAACTAACCAGGGCGAAGGAGTGGGAGTGCCTGTGACCCGACCGACTGACAGGGGGGGTTGTGGCAGCGGTTGGATTGTTTGCCGCCCCACCCAAAAAATATACCACCAGCCGCTACTGCATACAGGCTGGTATCTCCTTAGCAGGCAGGCCATGCTGCTATGCTGGACATAACTATGGCTTGTTCAGGATGTGCTGGCAAGTGAGGAACGTCCCCTTTTAAGATGGCGGGCATACCATCATTCCTGCTTAAAGGGAAACTTCTTATAATAGCATTATATAATACAACATTCACACACATCGTTAAATGGTAAAGTTGTCTCTTGGGAACTTTTAGCTATAAGACATGGAGACATGGATGGTGCAGAGCTTTGATTATAACTGGAAGGTGGTAGGAGTGTGGAATGGCTATCTGTGGGTGAGAGAGCCACGCTGACTACTGTGCAGTACATATTTTGTGATACTATAGCTAACAGCTTAGAGAATGGTCTCAGTAACTATACCCGCTGAGTGACTGTCTGCACTATTGCCTTTATCCTTTGCGGCAGCCTGCTTACCTATGCCAACTGTCATAAATGCAGCTGCCTTCCTATCTGCTCTCTTGCATCATAGACAGTCTGCTACCTGCTAGATATTTAACCTCTGCTGTCCTACAAATTATGCTATTTACTTTTGGCATCTGGACATTTATTGCAGCTTATGGACCTAATGGCTACCTAGTGCATTTGCACTTCAGAGGGGAGCTTCTGACATTTGAACAGTATTGGGGGGCTGTATGAATTGGGTGACCCCTCATTCACACATACTGCCAATTAAGCTGCAAAAAAATGATTTCCTGGGGGGTGTACAGTCAAGTTCACTGTCATACACCCCCCGCCCTCCCCCTCCCTGATTGCCTGTCAGTTTGTCCCGTTTATTATAATTTATTAAGTCCCTGTTATCCCTGAGTCTATTCTCTTCTAGCTTATCTACTTTAAAGTGGAGTTTCCATCCCAAAAAAAAAATATTTCCATTATTGTGCTCATTAGACCTAAAAAAGAAAAAAAGAAAAAAAAAATGTTTTACTCATCTGGAAATGCCTGTTGCTGTGCAGTCCCACAAAATCTGCCTTTGGAATCACCTAGGATCCTGACATCATCTCCCTCTAATGCTCCTGGGAAATGTGTGTCATCATTTCCCAGGATGCAGTGTGCTACCCAATTATCACTCCCCATCCAAGACTTCCAGGAAGTAAGTGCTTGTGGGCTTCACAATGCACACAAGCAAAATGACAACGGTGTAGATATAGTTTTATAAACTATCTTTTTTGAATATCTATGCGGAGCGGCGGCGGATTGTAAAATAGTAAGTGACCGGATTTATATTATAAAAACGTAGGATGAAAGGACATACATTTAAAAAATGCTAATTGTGGTTGGAACCCCGCTTTAAGTCATTGACTTGGAACAATGATTCTGACTTTGCTCCTGCTTTCGTTGGGGTTGACTTACTAAAATGGAAGAGTGCAAAATCTGGCGAAATCAGCTTCCAGGTTTTATTGTCAAAGCTTCATTGAACAAGAGAAAGTTGGAAGCTGATTGGCTAGCTGCACCAGATTTGTTACTCTCCAGTTTTAGCAAATCAACCCCCATTGTCTACTTTTTCTTTTTACAAAGTAACACAAAGTACTTAAAGAGGAGGTCCACCCCAATTTTTTTTTTAAAAGCCAGCAGCTACAGATACTGCAGCTGCTGACTTTTAAAAAATGGACACTTACCTGTCCAGCGCGCCCCTGATGTCGGCAGCCAAGGCTGAGCAATCGCTCGTCTCTCGGCTGCCCCCGCCGCCATCCTCAGTGAGGGAATCAGGAAGTGAAGTGTTCCCTACTGCGTATGCGTGAGCAGCGCGGCGTGCCATCACTCGTCCCCGCTGTCTGCTGGGACCAGTGTGTTTCCCAGAAAATAGCGGGGGGTGACGCAAAGGGGCGTGACTACCGCAGGAGTCTATTCCCGTAAGTAAGTGCAAATACCTGTATTATACAGGTATCTGCACCCCCCTCCCTCCTGGTAAGGTCACAGGTCATATCCAATAGCAACCAGAATTGAACCCTCATTACAGAGATCTATGGCCTGAGGTTATGGGAAGAAAGGTGCAAATGAGCATGCATGAGGTCTGCGCTATATGCTCGGAGGGACCCTATTCAGTTACTGGGAGTGAGGTAACAGAGATACGCTGACCGCAGTCTCCATCTGGTCCCGGGCATTGATGAGCGTTCTCAATGCAAAGGGTACCTCCACGTGCAGGTAGGCCCCGCCCATAGGCAGAACAAAATAGTGCTGTGGGAGGGATTCCCCCATCAATACTGACTGTATTGATGGGGGAACCCAGCATTTTTTCTTTCCTTCAGCCTGTGGTTGAAGGAAAGATCATTGCATAATGTCCCTGGCCCACTACTGTCATCCATTGGATTACACTTCTTATGAAGGCTCAGCAGCACATGTGGGTATTACTTAGGGTGGTCTGCATGCAAATGCTGTCTGCCTAGAAACACCCACTTTAAGAAAATACATAAGTTATATCCTGTATTGCATGGTGGTTGCTCATTCTTGAATGTAAAGATCCTTTAAAGCACAGGTGTCAAACACAAGGCCCACGGACTAAATCCGGCCCTCCAGACCATTTCATGTGGCCCTTGTACATCTCCTGCAGCCCTCCTCTGGTCCTACTTCAGACCCTTACTTTCTTCTTTCAAGCAATGCATTCAGCTTCTTCAAAGCAGCAACATAAGGAAAGGGGGGGTGCACTGTGATGTAGGGGAGAGTAGTGGACGTAACTTCTGATGATGGGGTGGCTCTTGACATCTAATGTAAAGGGGAGGGCATCTAATATTACAGATACAACCAGCCCTTTTGAGGGCAATCATAATGCTGATGCGTCCCACGATGAAATTGAGTTTGACACCCCTGCTTTAAAGCCTTTGGAAGAAGGGACAGACTTCCATTCTGGATATATTTTTATAACATTCAGCTAGGTAACCTAATTGAGTATATCACTGAGTGTATTAGGAAAGAAATCAATGCACATATTGCTATGTGAGCAATTGCAGGAATAATTGAGCCCACAATTAGAATATAACTGGATTCTAAATATATAACGAAGATTGTATGACACATTTCAGTAAATTACTTTCTAGCAGCTAGTTATTTTGCTATTTGCAGTTTAGTATTCAATTTCCGACATCATTCTTTGTCGATTTCCAAATACTGTTTGTTGTGCATAATATGTACACAGAAGGTCGAATATCAAGATTTTATGTAAATCTTCTGTTGTCTGTCATGTTTTCTATTTTTTTTTATTTTTGTAGATACATCAAACTTACACATTTCAAAAATGGTTCAAAAAGTTTCTATTGAAGTAAATGAAGCTGGGAGTGAAGCAGCCGCATCAACAGGTACAACAAAAAGATGATCATTCTTTATACTATATCCGTGGTTATTATTATCTGAACACTGCAAAATAACTTCTGCTATTAAAGTTTATGTTTGGACAAAATAATATTAAAAAAACATGATTAGTACTTCTCTCCAATATATGCAAATTTTCCCTTTTTTTTTAAAGATGCAGGTACAGTAAAATACCCATTGAGCCTGCCAGAAATCCAGTGAGCTACTGATTTCCTGTAGTGAGCAGACAACGCTGCCTCCTGCTGGACTCTCCATAACTCGATGCCCTGTACACACGATCGGAATTTCCGTCTTTTTCCATCGGATTTTCCGATCGTGTGTAGCCCCATCTGAGTTTTTTCATTGGAAATTCCGATGAATGCCATCGGAGTTTAGAAATAGAACATGTTCTATTTTTTTCCGATGGAATTCCGATGTGATTTGGCCGGGCAAAAGCCCGATCGTGTGTACGGGGCATAAGGGTGTTCCTTGGTCTAGCAAATCAGAACTCTGCTTAACAGTGCTTAGGATTTCAGGGCAGCAGAGGCAGCATTGTCTGCTCTCTATTGGAAGTTTACTTCCTGTCTTGGAGATGCAACAGGAAGTACGAGAAAATCTCTCCAAGGTGAGGAAGTTCCCATCTTAGACAGTTGTCACCAAAACAGTTGTCCTCTGGCTGCGTCCACATCTGTGTGTGTGTGTGTGTGTGGGGGGGGGGGGGGGTTCTCGCTGCGGGATCATACCTGTTTCTGCCGTAGCAACCACCCACACAGAAAAACACGCTATATGAGCGCGGGTGCCATTAATCCTATTGGCATGCCATACACACTGAAGATCGCACCCGCACTGAGAACTGTACTAAACTTGCAGTTCCAGAAATGATGCAGGAACTTTTTCATTGCGTTTCAGGAGGCATGGGAGCTCATTTAAATGGCTCACACAGCCGCATCAATGTGGACCTAGCCTTACCCTTTGTTCTCATGAAAACTCTGAGGCCCCGTACACACGTCCGAGGAACTCGACGTGCCAAACACATCGCGTTCCTCGTCGAGTTCAGTGTTGAAGCCGCCGAGGATCTCGGCGGGCCGAATTTCCTCATTGAACAACGAGGAAATAGAGAACATGTTCTCTATTCGGCCCGACAAGTTCCTCGTCGGCTTCCTTGCTGAAAAGTGTACACACAACCGAGTTTCTCAGCAGAATCCAGCTCCGATCGAGTTTCTGGCTGAATTCTGCCAAGAAACTCGGTCGTGTGTATGGGGCCTATCTAGTATTTCTACTTACTTTCTGGCTCAGTGACAATGGCCACCAGTCAAGTTCCTCCACCCCAAACTCGCTCATCCATGTCTTTATAGACCTTGCTTTGTGCACTGGTCCAAATCCTTTGATGGAAGGGGGATTATGGTGTGGGGTTGTTTTTCAGGGGTTGGGCTTGGCACCTTAGTTCCAGTGCAGAGAACTCTTAAGGCTTCAGCATACCAAGATATTTTGGACAATTTCATGCTCCTAACTTTTGTGGGAAGAGTTTGGAGATGTCACCTAACTGTTACGACATGACTGCGCACCAGTGCACAAAGCAAGGTCCATAAAGACATGGATGAGTGAGTTTGGGGTGGAGAAACTTGACTGGCCTGCACAGAGTCCTGACCTCAACCTGATAGAACACCTTTGTGATGGATTCAAGTGGAGACTGCGAGCCAGGCTTTCTCATCCATCATCAGTGCCTGACCTCACAAATGCACTTCTGGAAGAATGATCAAACATTCCCATAGACACACTCCTAAACCTTGTGGACGGCCTTCCCAGAAGAGTTGAAGCTGTTATGGCTGAAAAGGGTGGGCCAACTCAATATTGGACCCTACAAACTAAGACTGGGATGCCATTACAGTTCATGTGTGCGTGTTTAAAGGCAGGCATCCCAAAAATGTTGACAATATAGTATATAGCTGACACCCGATCTCATCAGTGTACGGACACACGGACAGACGGTCATCTGATCCCCCCCATAGGGGAGAGCGGAGATCTGACAGGGCGGTCCATGGATGAGACACAGGCCCGGATTCTCGTACGAGTTACGCCGGCGTATCTCCAGATACGCCGTCGCAACTCTGAGTCCAAGTCGTCGTATCTATGCGTCTGATTCTTAGAATCAGTTACGCATAGATTTGTAGTAGATCCGACCGGCGTAAGTCTCTTACGCCGTCGTATCTTAACTGCATATTTACGCTGGCCGCTAGGGGCGTGTACTCTGATTTACGCCTAGAAATATGTAAATCAGCTAGATACGCCAATTCACGAACGTACGCCCGGCCGACGCAGTAAAGATATGGCGTTTACGTTAGGCTTTTCCCGGCGTAAAGTTACCCCTGCTATATGAGGCGTACCAATGTTAAGTATGGACGTCGGGCCAGCGTCAAATTTTTCACGTTTTAGGTCGTTTGTGTAAGTCATTCGCAAATAGGGCTGGGCGTCATTTACGTTCACGTCAAAAGCATTGTCTTCTTGCAGGTTAATTTGGAGCATGCGCACTGGGATACTTTCACGGACGGCGCATGCGCCGTTCGTAAAAAGCGTCATTTACGTGGGGTCACATTAAATTTACATAACACACGCCCACATCTACCACATTTGAATTAGGCGGGCTTACGCCGGCCTATTTACGCTACGCCGCCGCAACTTTGGTTTGAGAATACGGCACTTGCCTGTCAAAGTTGCGGAGGCGTAACTTAAATAGGATACGTTACGCATGCACAAAGATACGCGGTTCTACGTGAATCCGGGCCACAGTGTGCAGGGACCGCCCTGTCATTTGCCGGCTCAGCGATCCCCGCTGAGCAAGCAGGTACACATGTACGGATCCTCACGGGATCCGTACATGTAAAAGGGGCCTTACAGATTGAAGCCAAACTACAGCTCATACTTTAAGCAGTTACAGCGACAGTTTATTCTTCCTTTTGGGATAAAGGTTTTTAAATAAATAAATAAAGCTGTCCATTGTAGGCACCCCTGTCAGTGGCAAATGTTTTTTTGCATAATGAATGCAGCCAGGTAAAATTATTCTTTAGCAAAAGATGATGTAGGGGGTAGATTCACTAAGATTCACTAAGAGTTAGGCCGGCGTATCAGTAGATACGCCGACCTAACTTGGAATTTGCGCTGTCCTAAGTTTAAGTGTATTATCAAACAGAGATACACTTAAACCTATCTAAGATACGACGGCTTGCGCCGTCCTATTTAGGGTGCAATATTTGGGCTGACCGCTAGGTGGCGCTTCCATTGCGGTCGGCGTAGAATATGTAAATCACTAGATACGCCTATTCACGAACGTACGTCTGCCCGTCGCAGTAAAGATACGCCATTTCCGTAAGAGATAGGCCGCCTAAAGAAAAACATGCCCCCTAGGTGGCCTAGCCAATGTTAAGTATGGCCGTCGTTCCCACGTCGATATTTAAAAATTTTACGTCGTTTGCGTAAGTCGTCCGTGAATAGAGATTTACGTCATTTACGTCCATGTCGAAACCAATAGGCCCGTGCGGCGTACTTTGCCGCAATGCACACTGGGATATGTAGGCGGACGGCGCATGCGCCGTTCCAAAAAAACGTCAATCACGTCAGGTCAACACAAATTAACATAGAACACGCCCCCTCAGCCTATTTTGAATTAGGCGCCCTTACACCCGCTCGCTTTAGGCTACGCCGCCGTAACTTAGCAGGCAAGTACTTTGTGAATCATGTACTTGCCTCGCTAACTTACGGCGGCGTAGTGTAAACACGATACGCTACGCCGCCGCAAAGTTATGACGCCCTTTCTGAATCTACCCCGTAGTCATTTAGCATATTATTGAAAGTCACTGTTATCTGTGTCATTTTAGTAAACTATTGTATTCAGAGCATGGTAGAACACATCGTGGTTCTAAAGCATGGTAGCAGTTTGATAGTGTTACGGTTTTAAAGGGTTATTAGAATGTGTCATCACCAGAATTTACATTGCATTCTGATTCAAGTTGACTATTCAGGTTTAGCAGTTATTGGCATAAACGTAGAAAGAAGATGGAGATCTTTGCAGCTAGCTGATCCTGCTTCCGAAGGCACTAAAGGAGGTTTAGAGCAGGGATTCTCAAACTACGGCCCTCCAGCTGTTGTAGAACTACACATCCCATGAGGCATTGTAACACACTGACATTCACAGACATGACTAGGCATGATGGGAATTGTAGTTCCTGAACATCTGGAGGGCCGTAGTTTGAAGACCCATGGTTTAGAGCAGGGGTCTTCAAACTACGGCCCTCCAGTTGTTCAGGAACTACAATTCCCATCATGCCTAGTCATGTCTGTGAATGTCAGTGTGTTACAATGCCTCTTGGGATGTGTAGTTCTACAACAGCTGGAGGGCCGTAGTTTGAGGACCCCTGGTTTAGAGCAATGTCATTTAAACAACAAGTTCCGAATCCACACTTTCACCGAGTAGCATATTTCTAATGAGATTATGAAGACAGATGATGTGCCCAAGACATTTTAAACCAGTAAAAGTCTCATGTAGTTCTTGCTTTCTCATTTTTATTAATTAATTCAAGGATTCATTTTTAATCTCATGCGAGATTTTTTTTGTCTTTGCCTATAATTGATGTTGACACCTTTGCTCACCAATCTTCCACATTTAGGACCACCTGTGTCCAAACCATTATCCAATTCACTTGTGACAAACTGCCAATAGCCCGAAGCAGTAGTTGTCAACCATTGCTGTGTGTACGCTAGGGAATAATTCTGATGGCCTCTGAGGGTATAATAATAGCAAGATAATATTGTATATGTAGCACTACCCCCCCCCCCCCCCCCCCAGTAGGAGTTGCTGAAGTCAGGGTTCCCCACTGCTGCACAGCATTTCCTTCTAGCATCCATACACAGAAATCAGTCTTTTGCCTCGTACACACGGGCAAACATGTACATACGATGAAAACGGTCCGCCGGACCGTTTTCATCGGACATGCCCGCCTAGAGATTTCTGTATGATGGCTGTACACACCATCATACAGAAATGAGAGTCAATCCGCGCGGACAGACAGCGCGGTGACGTGTTCGCGCCGTCGCCGCAACGATGACGCGGCAACGTGCGCGACGCGGAAAGGTCAATGCTTCCACGCATGCGCTCGGACATGTACGGTAAGTCTGTACAGACGACCGAACATGTCCGACGGACAGGATTCCAGCAGGCATGTTTCTAAGCAAGTTTAGAAACATTTGCCCGTTTGAAAACGGTCTGGCGGGCAAATGTACGCTGGAATCCTGTCCGATCGGCCGTACACACGACCAAACATGTCTGCTGAAACTGGTCCGCGGACCAGTTTCAGCAGACATGTTCGGTCGTGTGTACGGGGCCTTAGGCTTGTTTTTGTTGTTTTATTAGGGGATGATAACTTGGATGGGGTAAGGGATTATAGGATGCCCAACTTGAAAATGTCCATAAACAGAACCAGGGACAACTTCCTCCCTGTTTTAGAATTCCTCTTCTCGCTTCTCGCACAAACCCGAGCTCCAGCCCAAGGTAAAACTCCTCCCCAGCAGCCTCTTCTCAGTACTGCTTCTCTATCTTCCATTTCACTCCCCTGCTGGCATGACTCATGTCTATTTAGGTGCGCCTTAGTTCCCTGCCAGGCCCCCAACCTGGGAATTGGCTAAAAGCCCCTAAATATTCAATGCAACCCTTTAAAGCTTCCGCCAACTACTTTCTAGAATGTTTTCCAACATTCCAGCCTCTAATAACCCTGACTCAGATTCAGTGTCAGGTTTATTCCTGGGCAAGACTATAGTTTACGTACTCTCACTTCTAGTAGCACACACTAGAGGGTGCTACATATACACATAATCAGGGCTTTTTTCTCAAACAATAGGTGCAGGAAATAAGGCTGCATTCACACCTGAGCATTTTTGTTGCCTGGAGCGCGACACCCCAAAACGCTAGAGGGGAAAAAATACATTATTCTCTATGGAGATGGTTCACATCTCCACTACAAAACGCCTGACGCCGAACGCCTGAAGCCCAAACAAGTTCTGGACCCTTTTTTGTCGCTCGAATGTGGGCGTTTTACATTGGTGACCCTAGACCTGTAAAAAAATTGCGGTAAATAACGCAGCGTTTTGTCGCGGCAAATCGCGGTAAAGAACGATGCGTTTTGTTGCGGCAAATCGCGGTAAAAAACGCAGCAAAACGTTACGCTCAGGTGTGAATGCAGCCTAAACCACGACCCCCCCCCCCCCCCCCCACACACACACACATCTCACAAACAGTAGGAGGGATTTAAAGGGGGCATTAAATACCAGGATTGCATTACCGTATTTTCCGGCGTATAAGACGACTTTTTACACCGAAATTACACAGCCAAAATCCGGGGGTCGTCTTATATGCCGGGTACAGCAGCTGCTCGATCGATATCAGCTGCCGGGTGCTCTGTACGGCTGCATGTATTCTGTATATGCGCCGCTCAGCCAATCCTGATGCACTGTGTTGATGACAGAGCATGCTAAGCCTGCTCGGATTGGAGTAATAACCTCTGCCAATCCGAGCAGGCTACATTTATGTAGCCTGCTCGGATTGGCAGTGGTTGTTATCCAATCCGAGCAGGCTTAGCATGCTCTGTCATCAACACAGTGCATCAGGATTGGCTGAGCGGCGCATATACAAACTACATACAGCCATACAGAGCACCCGGCGGGCTGCGGCTTCTTCATTTAATTAAAACCCATTACTTCCACATATACTTGCATATAATGAAAGTATTCTTGATGATTAAAGTGGTTGTAAACTTCTGAAACGAGAAATTTACAGAGCATATCATTCTATAGTGTGTACGTGTCTCAGTTCAAAACATCTAGTGCAATTCCTGTCTCCTTTCTAATTTCTCTGCCATCTGCATGAGTCACTTCTCTCAGTCTATGCTGACACCAGACAATCTTAGAAGAACCCCCCCAGCACACAGCATGTTTCCTTATGGGAAGCTCTCAGGTTACACTCTCCTCTCTGTGCAGTGCGTGACATCAGATTCCCTCCCCCTGCCTTCTGGACCTGAGAATTTCTGTGTAAATTCTGTACTTTGAACGGTTATGGAGGAGAGGGGGGCTGCAGAAAAACAGATACAACTTACATAGGTGGATTTGTTTCATCTCTGTGTATCACCTGAGACCAGTCACTTCACTGGGTATATGGAAGGGTTTATGATCACTACATTCACTGCATTATTGCTGCATTCACACCTGAGCAGAGCGATTTTCAGGTGTATTTTTTCAATTGTTTTTAAACTTTTCGGTGCAAGTATGCAAGTGTTTTCTATGAGAAATGTAAGCATTTTACATGTATATTCAGGCTTCAGCCATTTTAGTTTTAGCCAATGGAAAGCACTAGAGGAGGATTCTAGTTTTTATAGGCTAAAAAACACCTGACAAAGCATGTGGAAAAGCTGACTTTCCATTTAGGTCTATGGGGTCAAGAATGCCAGATTCTGCCTTAAACAAAGCTTATGTAGCTTCCGAAGCATCAGGCGTCAAGCTACAGGCACCTGAGCGCTCACATGTGAACAGATACTATTGAAATACATGCGATTTTGGATGTTCAGTGTTTTGGACAGGGCCGATCCTAGGCAGGGTGCACAGGGTGCTTTGCCCCCAGGCGCCTGCAGAGGTGGGGGCGCCAAAGTGGCAGAGTTCTCCCCTCCCTCTTTCTCTCCTTGTTTGTGTCTGTCCAGAACTAGCGTTCTGAGCATAGGGGTGTGTCTGTCTAGAACTGATGTGTCTCTGACCAGCTCCTTTACCATGTCTGCAGTCTCTGACCGTCTCCTGTACTATGTCTGCAGTCTCTAATCATCTCCTGTACTATGTCTGCAGTCTCTGACCGTCTCCTGTACTATGTCTGCAGTTTCTGACCGTCTCCTGTACTATGTCTGCAGTCTCTGATCGTCTCCTGTACTATGTCTACAGTCTCTGACTGTCTCCTGTATCATGTCTGTAGTATGTCTGGGGGCTCTTTCTAACAGACTCTCTAACAGAAGCCCTCTCTGTGTCCATCAGAGAGGCCCCCCCTCCAAGTCCCAATAAAGTACTCTGCTTCTCTTCCTGTATTTTGTTTATTGTTAAGAGATCATGTAAGGATCCCAGGGTAATGAAGACTTCGTGGAGAAGCATCTCTGTGGTTGAGTCATTGCCATAGAAACATTTGTAACGGGGAGGAGTTAGTAAAATGACCATGCCCTTGTGGGGGCGCCAGAAATATTTCTGCACCCAGGCGCCTGTGACCCTAGGATCCGCCCTGGTTTTGGAGCTTTGAGCAACAGATAGGAACAGGGCCTTAAAAACACAGGCCCAGATTCACAAAGGAGATACCACGGCGTATCTCCAGATACGCCGTCGTATCTCTGAGTTGTGCCGTCGTATCTATGCGCCTGATTCTTAGAATCAGTTACGCATAGATTTCTATTAGATCCGAACGCCGTAAGTCTCTTACGCCGTCGGATCGTAACTGCATATTTACGCTGGCCGCTAGGGGCGTGTACGCTGATTTATGCCTAGAAATATGTAAATCAGCTAGATACGCAAATTCACGCCCGGCCGATGCAGTACAGATACACCGTTTACGTTAGGCTTTTCCTGGCATAAAGTTACCCCTGCTATATGGTGGCGTACATGCGGCGTACCAATGTTAAGTATGGACGTCATTCTCGCGTCAAATTTTGAATATTTTACGTCGTTTGCGTAAGTTGTCCATGAATGGGGCTGGACGTAATTTACGTTCACGTCACAACCAATACGTCCTTGCGGCGTATTTGGAGCAATGCACACTGGGATATGTCCACGGACGGCGCATGCTCCGTTTGTGAAAAACGTCAATCACGTCAGGTCATGGTTATTTTACATAACACACGCCCCCCTGTTCCAAATTTGAATTAGGAGGGCTTACGCCAGCCTATTTACGCTATGCCGCCGCAACTTACTGAGCAAGTGCTTTGAGAATACAGCACTTGCCCGTCTAAGTTGCGGAGGCGTAACGTGAATCGGATACGTTACGCCCGCGCAAAGATAAGCCGATCTACGAGAATCTGGCCCACAATATTTTGCTGGAAAAAAAACGTTTGCGCATATTTATGGGTGCTGGTAATGTTATGGGATAAAACTTTGACTTTTAGGAGGTACAAGCTTTAATAAAATGAAGAATCTCTAGCCTAGAGAACTGAATAGAAAAGCTAATATGTTAATACTTCATTTTCCAGGGATACAGGTAGCTGCAATGAGCATTACCAATCACAGATTTGTGGCTGATCGTCCTTTCCTGTTTTTTATTCGGCACAATACATCAGGTGAGTTGACCTTAAAAAATACGAAATCTTTTTAATAGTGCGTTCTTTATAAATCCATGTTTTAATCAGGTTAGTCCGTATACTATAAAACATTCAGTGCATAAACAATGGCAAAGGCTGTTGCTTAACTTCATTTGCTATGCGCTATTGTGACATCTGATCTAGTTAATGGCTCAACAGATGACAACTGCAAATAAAATGATTTACTTTAAGGCTGACATCGCATAGTATTCATTTGTCACTCAAAATCACACATCAGATTTTATTATTGGCCAGGACGCAGTTCACTGTGCATGAATAACAACAAATGCATGTGTTTGTCTCCACGCCATTTGAGCAGAATATCTAGTCTGTTTACTTCGATTAAATTAAGTATATCAGGAAAGTCTTGCGTGCTAAGCTAATTTCAAACACAGATTTAAAGCTGATTTCCATAAATTCAGCGACTTTGTAAAAAGTGAAGGCTCATTATAGCTGGCCATAGATGGTTTCGGACCATCTATGGCAGTGGTTCTCAACCTTTTAGTGTCGTGACCCCTTGATAAAATTTCCCAAGTTGTGGGGACCCCTAACAGTAAAATTTTCGTAGCATGGGTTGTCAGCACCCAAGGCAAGACAGGTAATTTGCGCCCCTAACCCATGGAAATTTAGCGGTCCCTGAGTACTTTCCACTCGTACAGTATTAAAACCCCTTATGGTACATTTTAGGATGTACTATTCTTTCTCTTTGTTCTCCTTTCTTTCCCTTTTATCTCTCGCTATCCAATTTTTTTGTCTTTCCCCCATCCCCATTTCCCCCATTTCTCTTTTTATTTTTTCCTCTCCTCCTTTCTTCTCCCTTCCATGTATTCTCTATTTTTATTCCTTCTCTTACTCCTTGGTGGGGGGGGGGGGGGTATGAGTGGCAATGCTTGGGGGTTGTTCTGATCACCCTTAGGTGCCCTTGATCATGGTCATCTGCTGATCCGAGAACTGTAGTGGGGACTTTTAATGGCAACTAGAATCACAGGTAGTGTTACCCACTGTCACCGACTTTGTGGTTTCTCGTAGCAGTGACACCTATGCAGAAATCAGGAGATGGGGTCTCCTCCAGCCCCTCCCACCTCACAATCCTCACCAGTCAGTGGACCTCTAGTGTCTGCCCCCCAGCCATTCCATGAACTGAATGGGCGGCTGCAAAGAGGCTGAGTGGGCAGCCGTGGGCTCCAGGAACAACCCAGCTGGGCAGACACAAAAAGGCTGGGAAAGTGGTGCGAGCTTCAGGAACAGCCCAGGATTTGGTGACCCCTGGCAAATCATCATTTGACCCCCGAGGGGGTCCCGACCCCCAGGTTGAGAACCACTGATCTATGGGCACATGGGCGTCCGCTGACATTTTTTCAGGAAGGGGGGGGGGGCGCTTCCGCAGTGGCGATACACAGTCGCATTTAACCCTTTCTTCAAACGCTAGCAGGGGTTAAAAGCACCCTGCTAGCGGCCAAATAGCGCAGCTAAAACAATGGTAAAGCGGTGCTTTACCGATAACGCGGCCAGCTGGCAGTGTTAAATTGCTCTTGAGATAATTCAGCTTCACTCCATGCCCATATAAATATAGCGTAGAGAATGTACAGAACTGCCTTCAGCACAGATGGACCCCCCTTGAGCACAGACCCCCCCTTCAGCACACACCCCCCATTCTGCACAAACCCCTCCATTCAGCACAGATGGACCCCCCTTCAGCACATCCCCCCATTCAGCACAGACCCCCCCTATTCAGCACAAACCCCCCCTTCAGCACAGATGAACCCCCTCCCCCATCCCATTCAGTACCTCAGATCAGCCATCAGCATGGCATGGGCACAGCAGGTTCCCTCCCCCTGTGTACACATAAACACTGGAGGGGAAGGCTGCTTCACTCTGCTCTCTGTGTCTGTGTGACATCCGGCCCGGGACTGCTAAGACAGCCCACAGCCGCGAGACTCTTTAACACCTTCTCGATTTTCCAGGGGGGGGTCAATTGCCCCCCTTTGCCCTATGGAGCGGATGCCCATGTATGGGCAGGCTGATTGTACCCAAGTCAATCCATCAATTGACATGGGTACACCCAGAATTTCGGGTTTTCACATGCGATTATTGCCAGCAGCTATAACAACAAACAATAAAACGGTGTTCTCCCGGCGGGGGAATATTATTGTTCTGCAGGAGGGATTCCCCCATCGGCACTGACTGTGTTGATGGGGGAATCAAGCGATTTTTCTTTCCTGCAACCCGTAGTTACTGGAAAGAAAAACACATCCTTTATGTCCTGCCGCTAAGTCCAAAGAGCTGCATGACATCTCCTGGGCTTATTTCTGTTATTTACATTTGACAGGTTTATTGTCCTGCTGGAAAGACACTCTGGGGATCTGATTGGAGAGAAACAAACAGAGCAGCTATGCCTTCCCCTCCCCACTGCTGCCCTATCACAGAAGCCTTGGTATTTGTGAATGTATTTGCATAATGCCAAGACTTCTGTGATTGGGCAGGAGAAGGGGAGGAGCATGTATAGCAGCTGCAGCGACTCTCCTGTTCAAGATGTAGAAGTACAGAAAAAGCTGTCTCCCAGGAGTAATAGAAAGCTGTCAGATATAAATAATAGAGCTAAGCCCAGGAGGTGTCATGCACCTCGGTGGACTTAACTCATAATGTACCTTTATTTTCTACAAAGGACTCAAATTTCTGGAATTCAGTTTAGTGTCTTATAATAATGTTAAAGCCTAACTGAGCAGCGCTCGGTCGCCCCCTTCCTGACCTGCGGGGCTGCATGCTTGGATAAAGGTCTGGTATGGATTTTTTATTTATTTTTTTAGCATGGGGTTCCCCTTGAAATCCATACCAGACACAAGGGGCCTGGTATGGATGGAGGGGAACCCCACTCTTTTTTTTTTTTTGTGTTTATTTTTCATTGCTGGCATTCTTTTGTTCTCATTCAGCTGTCAGTGGGGAAACCCGCTGGCAGCTGATGGGTCATCGATTGTTAAAGTGGATGTCACAATGTAGAGAATAAGATTTCCTATCAGCTGTGCCCAGTCTTGCCACACAGAGTTAATCCAGCGCTGAGCAATCCTCTTTTTATTGTTCAGTGAAATAAAACAGACTTCCCTATAAAGACTAAAGTTCTTTGCTTGAGTGACAGGTTATTTACATATCTTGTGCACTAGCTTGCAGACATGCACAGCTTCTTGTCTATGTATATTCTGTTGGCTGTTCACACTGAACTGTGGATCACCCCATATTTTGAAAACATTTAATCAAAACACAAAAAAAACAGCCAATCCTGCCAGAGCTGGAGGGGAGAGGAGACGAGGAGAGGGGAGGGGGATGTGAATTGTGCACGTCACAGAAGCTGTGCATGTCTGCAAGCTAGTGCACAAGATATGTAAATAACCTGTCACTCAAGCAAGGACTTTGGTCTTTATCTGGAAGTCTGTTTTATTTCACTGAACAATAAAAAGAGGATTGCTCAGCGTTGGATTAACTATGTGTGGCAAGACTGGGCACAGATGATAGGAAATCTTATTCTCTACATTGTGACATAAAAAAAAAAAAACATTTTTGGGTTTACATCCACTTTAAGGACGTGTCGGCCGGTTTCCCAGCCCCCTCCCTAACAATCAGATATTCTTCACACAGAATTCGGACGGGTCGATAAATTTGCGACCAATTCGAATTGCTCTGAAAATTTGGAATTCATTCGAAAATGAATAAACAAAACAAAACAAATCAAATTTCGAAAACAAATCCACAAAATAGAATTAGTAACATAATGAAATTATCTGAAACTAAACAAAACACATTTTTCTGTTCTGCACATGTTTAAAATCTACCCGATTGGACACATTAACAAATGTTGGCAGGAATTTTTAGCTATTCTCTTTTTAAAGAAATACTACATAGATATATCATAAAGCTAAACTCTGGGATAAGCAACTGAATAAATAAAAGCCTGTGTATTCCTATTGGAATCTTGGTGGGATGTGTGTTTTAAGTCCAGTCTACTCTCTCCTTGTTTAAGGTCTTATATCTACCCCCCCTCCTGTGGTTTTCTGCATGTGTTTCATCAGATTTGTTGACCCGTCAGAATTGGTAACGGAAGTGATGTTTCGACGCCACCATCTTGCTACACCCTGCACTCCTCCATAGTAAGGATACACTGAGAAGGGGGAAAGCAGACATCTTGTTACACCCACCAGAGTTTTGCATTTTACACATATTAACAGTATACTGAGTTTATATAGTGAAATACAGCAGTTAGAAATTTTAAAAACCGCGGACGTCTGCCAGATTAGCAAACCTATGAGATCAGCAGGCTTGCCGCTGCTTTTAAAATTCAACATCTAACCAGTCAGACGGAGTTCTAAGTACTGGATTTCACTATATAAGCTCGGTTTACTGTTATAAATACATGTAAAATGCAAAACTCCGGTGGGTGTAACAATATGTCTGCTTTCCCCCTTCTCAAGCCTCATACACACGATCGGATATCTGATGGAATCTAATCCGATGGATTGTTTCATCGGATATCCGATGAATCGGACTTTCATCAGTCTTGCCTACACACCATCAGTCAAAAATCAGACCGTGCCAAAACGCGGTGACGTAAAATACTACGACGTACTGAGAAAAATGAAGTTCAATGCTTCCGAGCGTGTGTCGACTTGATTCTGAGCATGCGTGGATTTTTGACCGATGGACTTCCACACAGACGATCGTTTTTTTCTATCGTTTTTTTATCCATAGGAAAAATGTAAAACATGTTCTATTTTTTTTCACCGATGGAAAACAAACCGATGGGGCCCACATACGATCGGTTTGTCCAATGAAAACGGTCAGTTTTCATCGGACAAACTGATCGTGTGTACAGGGCTTCAGTGTATCCTTACTATTGAGGAGTGCGGGGTATAGCAAGATGGGGGCGACGAAACGTCACCTCCGTTACCAATTGTGATGGGTCGTCTAATCTGACGAAACTCAGGCAACCTGCAGGAGGTTGACCTGTTAGGTCTCTCAAACAGCTCTGCTCTCTGCACAAGCTAGGTGTAGAACAGTGATGATGTCACCTCTACTTATACAATGTAATAAATAGGTTTGCAAAGGCATTTGGTGCACACAAAGTGGATTTATATCCCTTGTAGCTATTGAGGAATTTATTTAAATGAAAGTTTTCGCATACAGAGTTCCGGTTTATATTAAAGGCCCATTCCCTTTTAAAGATTGTGTTATATACAAAGGTTGAGTCGTTTTTTTTGTACAGTTTGGGCTAGATTCAGGTAGGGGGGCGTAAGTTTGTGGGGGCGTAGCGTATGTTATTTACGCCGCCACAATTTAGAGAGGCAAGTGCAGTATTCACAAAGCACTTGCTCCGTAAGTTTCGGCGGCGTAGCGTAAATCTGCCGGCGTAAGCGCGCCGAATTCAAATTGTCAAGAGGTGGGCGTGTTTTATGTAAATAAAACAAGACCCCACGTAAATTACGTTTCTCACGAACGGCGCATGCGCCGGCTGTGAACGTATCCCAGTGCGCATGCTCCTAATCACGTTGCAAATAGTCAATGCTTTCGGCGTGAACGGAATTTACGCAAAGCCCTATTCGCAAACGACTTACGCAAACGATGTAAAATTTTCAAAATTCGACGCGGGAACGACGTCCATACTTAAAGAGGAGGTTCACCCATAGCGAACACATTTTCTCCTTAGCTTCATGCTCGTTTTGTCTTGGGGAATCGGCTATTTGTTTTAAAATATGATCCGTACTTACCCGTTTACGAGATGCATCTTCTCCGCCGCTTCCGGGTATGGGCTGCGGGACTGGGCTTTCCTTCTTGATTGACAGTCTTCCGAGAGGCTTCCGATGGTCGCATCCATCGCGTCACGATTTTCCGAAAGAAGCCGAACGTCGGTGCGCAGGCGCAGTATAGAGCCGCACCGACGTTTCCGCTTCTTTCGGCTACGAGTGACGCGATGGATGCGACCGTCGGAAGCCTCTCGGAAGACTGTCAATCAAGAAGGAACACCCGCTCCCGAAGACCCATACCCGGAAGCGACGGAGAAGATGCATCTCGAAAACGGGTAAGTACGGATCATATTTTAAAACAAATAGCCGATTCCCCTAGACAAAACGAGCATCCATCTAAGGGGAAAAGAGAAAAAAAAAAACGAATTGGGTGAACTCCCGCTTTAACATTGGCTATGCCTCATATAGCAGGAGTAACGTTACGCCGGAAAAAGCCTTACGCAAACGACGTAAAAAAATTTGACGGGCGCATGTACGTTTCTGAATCGGCGTATCCAGCTCATTTGCATATTCTACGCTGAAATCGACGGAAGCGCCACCTAGCGGCCAGCGTAAATATGCAACTAAGATACGACGGCGTAAGAGACTAACGCCAGTCGGATCTTAGCCTAATTTCAGCGTATCTTGCTTTCTGAATACAGAAAGAAGATACGCCTGCGCAGCTTTGAATTTACGCGGCGTATCAATAGATACGCCGTCGTAAATTCTTGCTGAATCTAGCCCTATGTTTTTTAGTTCATGTTATATTCCATTGATTTTTATATTTTAAAATAAATATTAGTGTTATGGTTGCTTCCGTGTACAATTATAGGCCGTAATGCATTGCCTACTACAGCAGCATGTTCATGAATTCCTCAATTGAGAAGAATTTATGATGTATGACAATGTCACCTGCAACTTTTATTGCCAAAATAGACCACAGAAGCTGATTTATTGTCTGCAAAAGGTAATGGCCATCATAACTGAGAGTGATATCTCATGCTTTCTGCTGCATTCAAGCTGGAAAGGGTGACGGGAGGAGCATCAGGTTAATGTATTATTTCATGGACCAGCCAGTGCTGTGTGACCTCTTAAATATGTGAAATTAATATAAGATCTATATCTTCCTTGCACGTGTAGGGATTTCATGGAACTGAAAATAACATACGTTTCAGTGTCTCTGAAAAATGAACCCCCAACTCTAATGAACCCCCCCCGTTCGTGATGGGAGACACAACAATTTATTATAGTAATCTCCACAAACATATTTCAATGGAACGATTATCTATAATTCGGAACAAACACAGTTGTTTATTGATTGTCATTGTTTCATGATCATCCTGTCAAATATCATTGCTTTCTAATATATGGTTTTCTCCTCTAGGATCAATTCTGTTTATGGGAAAGGTGACGAATCCAGATCTGAGTGATGTAAGAGGTCGAGATGTAGAATCGTTATAAATAGAATAAACAGTCACATTTTTGGAGCGGTTCTCAGTGTCCAGCCAATGAAAATCAAAATATGTCAGCGATTTTCTTGTCATTACATGTGACATATCTTATATTTACTGCCTAGAATGGTGAAGGGTTTGTAACAGGACATATTATTAATCATAAAAATAACCAATATAATACAATATCAGAAATGGAAGGTTAATGAGACATCGCTCCATCCATGAACATGGTGTATGTCTCGTTACTCTGCAATGCCCTTTTCACCATCCATGGCCAATAGATGTTAGATATGTACATGTGGTAAAAAGCTATGATTGGTAACTTTTCTTCATTAATAAAAGCATTAACAAATATAATTAACAGATTTTCCAGTCTATGATAAGAACTGATGATTGAGATCATTATGTTACTTATTCACATCCATTGATTTTAGTGTGCTACAATGCCGGTGTATATTTTACTTACTGTATATGCATGTAGGGGTATCATTAAAAATGAATAGCAGTGGATTACAATGCATATACTTTACTTGTGTGTTAACATATAGTAATGTGTATATGTGAATGGGCCCTAAAAGTGTAAAGCTGGGTATACATGTACAGATGGTGGAACACCAGAACAGCCAATGGCTGCATCTCTGATCAGTGTATTTTAGTGGGGGTGGGGGGCTGGGGGAGCTACTCCTGGCAGAATACAATAACTCAGTGGAAGAGATCCCTGCATTAAAATTGCTTGTGAGGCTATATATACCCTGCTTTTAGTGGCAGCCTATCCATTAGGGGCGCACGGGTGCCACCCCCCCATCCATGCGCCTGGCCCCCTGAATCTACATGCAGGGCGCAGGACCATGGATTCCAATGGGGGTGGGGTGTGTTTTTCTTTGAAGCATGTGATTCGAGCCAGAGGCTCTAATAGGCTTCAAAAAAGGGTGGGCTCATGGCGCAGAGCACTTGCCAATCAGGAAGCGGGTCTTGAGACCTGTCACCCGATTGGCAGAAAGGACAGGCGATCCTTTTGGGTGCCTAGGAGGAGGAGGGAGGAGACACACAGCGGAAAGCCACCATGATGCAGAAGAGGAGGAGAAGACACAGGAGCCGCTGCCTGCCGCTCGTAGGAATGCTGCTCTCCCGCAATGTAGATGGTGTAGGTGCCAGGTCTGAAAAAATAAAAATTATAGTCTACACCCTTCATCTCCATACCCCCCCCCCCCCCACCCCACTCGATCCCTACTGTACTGCCAGTGTAGCAGTCTGGGGATTTGAAATCTCCCCTCTTTTTCTCCTTCCAAAATAGATCAGATTGATTCTGATTGTCAGTGCCAGTGGCGGCCCATCCATAATTTTTTTTTAAAGCAAGGGGTTTGAGTCAGAGGCTCTAATTGGCTTCAAAAAGGGTGGGCTCGGGGAAATGAGCACTGCGCCCTGAGCCCACCCAGTTGTGTGACAATAGCGAATAATAATAATCGCTATGGTCTTCCTGATCAATCAGGAAGCGGGTGAGACCCGATTGGGTGAGAGTAGAATCGGTCGTATTGGCCACCAGGCTGAGGGAAGCCACGCAAAAGGAAGCCATTGTGAAGCCCGAGACACGGAGGAGGAGAAGTTGCAGGAAGAAGCCTAAGGGTGGGGGGTGGCGTTGTAAGTGCGGGGACGACCAGCCACCACTGGTCAGTGCTAATTGCCTGATTGTTACTGCTTTTGATCAGATTCACTCTGATTCATCCCAAAAGCCCTACAGAACGGTGAAGGGCCACGATTTCAAATCCCTGGGCCATTACACTGTCTGTGTGGGCATCGGCAGCTCATAATCCATGGAGGTAAGTAGAGCAGGGACAGGGGGGGGGCTACTGTTTTTGGAGAAAGTGGATTAATCCTATAGTGTTAGTTGCTGATACTCTAAAGCAGGCATGTCAAACAGCAGACCGAATGGAGAGGATTACATTTTCAAGGGAATTACGGTATACAGTATCCACTGTGCTTCACATTATGTCTACTGAGAGTCCCACCTACCTATAGGTGGACTTACGTTTTTCTTCATGCACTGCATGGAGCATGTTGGCATGCCAAGACTAGAGCAGAAGATGATGTAACTGCTATGCCCATGGACACAAGTTATGTAATCAGTGGCTGTCCAATGGCTGAAGAAGAGGAACACCATTGGAGTTAGTGCCATTTGGAGCCATCGCTGATGAAGGGCACACTGACAAGACTTTGTTTCACAATAATTGCAGTAAAATAAAGCTACGGTACTATGGATCTTAAAAAAAAAAAATTGTAACAGTATTTAAGTCTCAGAAAAAGGAGCTATAAAACATTTAGCTGCAAAATTATGCAGGGAAGTGTAATATCAACTGGAGAACAGCTTAAGTTGTATCTATCCAGTTATCCAGAGGTGGCTAACTTTGTGAATATAGGGAGCCTCAAAAGTGCCCCCCCCCCCCAACAAGTAAAAAGGACACAGTTGCTTAGTATTTAAAAATTTGCATTGCATTACCACGAGGTAAAATGCATGTTTTATCATCCGTTACGTCAACACGCTTTTGCAATACTGGCAATGCACTGACACTGCAGCACACCACAGTGCACTTGCAGTGTGTTGCATTAAAAAAAATACTGTCTGATTTGTAGTGCATTATTATGCGCTGCCAGTGCCAACTCATGCAAAATAAATAGGCTGCCTTAGCAAAATGCACATTAACATGCAACGTGTAATGTCCTTCAAAGATGTAAAGAGGTGTATATTCAAAGAGCAATTTTGTATTTACAACAGTCAATTTAACTCACAATCATTGTAAAGAAACACACATTCACTGCTACCTTCTTTTAGCCTAGGTCCATACTCGTGCTGCTGCATAATCATGCGGTTTTTGCAGTGCGTTTTTGTAGCATGTTTTTACATGTGTTGTTGATGTTTTCATGATCATGATTATATATCAGACAGGAGGCTCATATCTTATGCATTATCTTTCTTTTATTAATGCTCACAGCAGAAAAGTGTTTCTAAAAATCTTCAGTGTAAAAAACTAAAACAACTACCACCCCCAGCAGTCCGTACAGTCACTAACCACGCCCCAACGGGGTCTCCATAAAAGGGGGCTGCTTGTGGTGGTTCCTTCTCTTTCTTTCTGCTCACAGGATCAGATAAGTACATTTATTTTATCATCAGTTGATGTCAGTTTTGTTACTAGGGAATTTCAGGGATCCTTCCAGCCCTGTTCCTTTTTCTTCCCTCTGTGTACACTGTTACATTATTATACTATATATATACCTACTATATATACCTATCTAGTGTTTTTATTGTACTATATATATACCTACTATATATACCTATCTAGTGTTTTTTCCAAATTATTTTCCACTGTCTTATTTCCCTAGATGGTTATTTTGACAGAAGTTTTTTCTCTTAGACCGCGTTGTTTCCGTTTTTATAACAGCAGCGTTATTACTATATACCCCGCTGCCTTTCCCGCCGCGTTCCCGGCATTTTACCTCCTTCTGAGGGAGAACACGTCTCCCTCAGCTCTTACTGCAGTCAGCGCGCGTTCAGGGGGGGCGGAGCGTCTTCTCCGATCGCTCCTCCAATCAGCGCCCAGCGGCCGAAGTCTCGCGAGACTTCGTTCCCGGGCCGCTGGGGCAGCCTTAGCTCCTCTCCCTTCCGTCGCCATTCGGCGCCTACGGAAGGAGAGAGAACAGTTGGAGCCTGAGGCACTTCAATTTTCCCCTGCATCACCGGGTAATAGCGCTCCCGCTCACACCCTTTCTATATACATCCCTAGCAGGTTATATCACGCAGGGGATAGAGCACATAACATCCCTAACAGGATATATATATCTTTACTGCAGGCTTAAAATCCCTGAGAGAGCCATACGGTTTGCATACAGTAGATGCTTATATTGAGATACTGTACAGCATAAACTTTATACATAATCTAAAAAATTACTGTCACACTAGTTGAGTATTATAATACAGACTACAGACCTATATTGATAATGTCTGAAAATAACTCTCAATCACTTAATGGAGAGGGTAATCCCAATAGCACTTCTCATAACTTAAGTGCTGCACAACTGCAGGACATTATCCAAATGTCCATCCAAGCAGCCCTGGCCTCCACTACCCCGGCCGCTTGGTCGCTACAGCCCACTGTGGCACCTACACCACCGCCTCAGAGCGGCGAACCACCTTTAAAAAAGGGTAACGTCTTGCACAAAAGAAAGCACACCCTGGTGGTACTTGACTCCCCGGCAGGGGAAGACAATAGCGTGCATCAGGTAGCCCCTACCACGGGCCACCGTCCCCAGCATCTATCTGACTCTACTCGACCCCTGGACCCCAGGGAGACTCAAAAGGGGTATAGGTCCGCTAGAAGGACTAAGCCGGACTCCTACGAGGACTCCTCCGCGGAGGAATCAGCCGGTTTTTCTGACGAATCAGAGTTTTCAGATTCCCAATCTATCACTCATGATGCTGGGGCCACGGCGACTGACACAATCGCCAATCCTGTTACACAGGACGATGTCCTCCTGGACGCTTTAGGGGAACCATTATTCCACCCGGACGCGATTACGCACCCACGGTCCGGGGACTGGACACCCCTGCCACATGTGGCACAGTATGTTGAGTTATGGGCCAGGAAATCCCTGGACAGAACAGCTCGCAACAAATTGAGGGCTGAGTGCCCCAGACCCTCGTTACCCAAGAAAGTGGTGGCTACCCCGGAGGTAGACCCAGTCCTTACGAAATACCTGATCAAAACAGGTAAATTTCAAAAGAAGGGCATAGAGAGGTCCTTTAGGTCAATACAAGATCGCGTCCTGGATCTTATGGGACCATTGACCAAAATCCTCAACTTGTCCGAACAAGCAGTAACCTCGGGACAAGCAGTTGATTTACCACAACTGAGAGGTTGGGCGCAAAGAGCCCTATGTTTAGCAGGCACCGCCAATACGGCATGTTCTGTAGAACGGCGCAGGTCCATCCTGATGCGCCTGGATCCCCAACTCTCACACCTAGCAGAGTCTGAACCCGGCCCATCGGCCGAGGGCATGCTATTTGGGGACTCAGTCATAAAGGACATTAACAAATTTGTCGGCCTATTTTCCAGCTTAGATAAAGCGCAAAGCTCTTTGAGACGCACAGGAACCAATAAGGTTTTCAACAGGGCCGGCAGAAGTAGAGGCCGTTCTGCCGGCCGCGCTAATTTTTACAGGCCACAGGGTAGAAATTCCGCCCAATACCAGTACCAGGCTCCAACCTACTCCGCTCCGGTGGCTCAGCCAGCACCGTTTTTCCCTCCCAGAGGCAGACCCTGGCGCGGACGTGGGGGACGCGGATACCCTCGATCCAGACCCTATACCGGTGAGTTTACACTACACCACACTCGATCACATTCCAGTGGGAGGTCGGCTGAGGTATTTTACCCACGCCTGGTCTGCGATTACGGCAGACGCGTGGATTTTAAATTCTGTAGAGGGGTTCGGGATAGAATTACTTACCCTACCACTCCTCAATGTCATTCCTCCTCCCATTCGTTTCTCAAAACGAAACAGCAGGCTCATAGACAGGGAGGTGCTAGACCTGCTTACCAAGCAAGCCATCATGGAGGTAGACCCTTCTTCCCCTGGTTACATGAGCAACCTATTTCTGGTACACAAAAAAGGAGGGGGCTACCGCCCTGTGATCAACCTCAGAAATTTAAATCAACACGTCCAATATCGTCACTTCAAAATGGAAGGGATTCACTTCCTACGAGACCTTCTCCAACCCAGAGACTGGCTGGTGAAAGTAGATCTCAAAGACGCATATCTGACGGTCCCCATACACCCGGATTCCCAGCATTTGCTGCGGTTCCCGTGGAAGGGCAGGATGTGGCAATTCACTTGCCTCCCCTTCGGCCTGTCATCCGCCCCATGGTGTTTCACCAAAATCATGAAACCCGTGGTGGCGGCACTAAGGAGCAGAGGAGTGCGTCTGATCATTTATCTGGACGACATCCTCATTATGGCCCATTCAAAACCCCAAGCTCTCCTCCACATGTCATGGACCATGTCACTCATACAGAGGCTAGGATTCATAATCAACCGCGACAAGTCGGTTCTTATCCCATCCAGACAGATGGAGTTCTTAGGGTTTACAGTGGACACCATCCACTCTACCCTCAGCCTCCCCAAGGTAAAACTTACGCTCATCCGCAAGGAGATTCGTGCCGCCCTCCGCAAGGGATGCCTCTCCCTACGTACTCTGGCCCGGCTGGTGGGCCTGCTGGCGGCCTCTATCCAAGCCATATTTCCAGCCCCTCTGCATTACAGAGCCCTTCAGAGGCTCAAGATCATGCACCTAAGACAGGGCCTCAGGTACTCGGACGAGATACCTCTTTGCCAAGAAACCACCGAGGAATTGAAATGGTGGCTACACCATGCCGTCGAGTGGAACGGCAGAACCATATTCAGTCCCAATCCGGATGTGATCATAGAGTCGGATGCCAGCCGCTTGGGCTGGGGCGCTCGGTGCGGCGTAGCCTCTACAGGAGGGACCTGGTCGCAAGCAGAGACATCCCTCCATATCAATGCACTAGAACTACTGGCAGCTCTGTTTGCTCTCAAGAGCTTCATGCCTCATTCTCCCGCACGCTGTATTCTTTTCCGCATGGACAACGTTGCAGCGGTGCAATATGTCAACCGCCTGGGAGGCACCAGATCGAAAACCTTGGCGTATATCGCGAGGGATTTCTGGCACTTTTGTCTGGCCCACAACATCACTCCTATAGCGGAATACATCCCGGGTATCCTCAACTCCGTGGCCGACTGGAACTCTCGATATCTTCGAGATTCCAGCGATTGGAGACTAGATCGATCAACCTTTCTCCTCTTGCAAGAGCTTTGGGGTCCGCTATCTTTCGATCTATTCGCCTCTCGACTCAACCGTCAACTGCCTCGCTTTTTCAGCTGGAGGCCAGACCCGGAGGCTTACGCAGTGGACGCTCTTCGCCAACCTTGGCCGGAGGGAACACACTACGCTTTTCCCCCCTTTCAAATAATATCCAGACTTCTCCTCCGGATAACCAACCTGGGAGCAACGGTGGTGCTGTTAACACCATGGTGGCCTACCCAACCTTGGTTCCCTCGGTTGCTAGCAATATCGATAGATTTTCCCAGACTTCTTCCCCAACTTCCTCACCTCCTCACCAACCCGACCGGGGATCCTCACCCCCTAGTGCTCGAGAACAACCTTCCACTCCTCGCGTGGCTAGTATCGGGATCCCTTCCCCTGATAGAGTGCTTTCAGAGTCGGCTCGGAACCTCCTCGCCATGGCCTGGGCCCCCGGGACTAGATCGGCATATCGATCAGCCTGGAGACGATGGGTTTGTTGGTGTGATCAACGGCAAGTTGATCCCGTTCAAGCCCCTGTGTCACTAGTGGTTAACTATCTGGCCGACTCCTTTGATTCCGGCAGCTCCTATAGCTCTATTAATATTTACCGGTCAGCTATTTCAGCATATCATCATCCCGTAGATTCCCTACCCATTGGCAGACACCCTTTGGTGTGTCGGCTTTTGAGAGGCGCAAAATTCCAACGTCCCCCCAGGCCTAGATACCAAGCGACCTGGGATGTTTCCAAGGTGCTGGATATGTTCGCCAGTTGGGGGGACAATTCAGATCTCTCCCTTAAAATGTTATCCATTAAACTAACAGTACTTCTATGCCTCATCTCCGTTAAGAGAGTGTCAGATGTTAGAGCTCTGGACATTGCCAGACGACAATTCTCACCACAGGGAGTTGAATTTTCCATTACACGTAGGACGAAAACCGGCATCACATCGGTTTTCTACCCCTCATTTCCGGATCACCCACTTCTCTGTGTCGTTCGTTGTCTACAGACATACGAATCCCAGACCTCTGCTCTGCGCCCCTCGGGCTCTTCACAGCTCCTTCTGTCCTATGTGAAACCCCATCTACCAGTCTCGTCTGCCTCTTTGGCGCGATGGGTTAGGACCGCCATGGATATGGCGGGGATTGACGTCACCCTCTTCGGGGCCCATTCCACCAGAGGTGCCATGGCCACCAAGGTGATCGTCTCAGGAGGCTCTCTTTACGATTTATTGAAAGCAGCGGACTGGTCCTCGGAGACCACGTTCCGCCAATTTTATTTCAGGCCTAGGGATCACATTTCTAGGTCAGTTCTCTCTTAAGGTTATCATATATTATATCATTGATATGTTGTTACATGAGCTTTGAACTTGCATAAGATATGAGCCTCCTGTCTGATATATAATGGGAGATTTTCCTAGCTTGTGACGGAAAATATTAATTATATGAAGACAGGAGGCGAGTATCTTCCCTCCCTACCCTCCCTATTACGATTGTTTTTTCTCTTCCTCCCAGGTTATTGACGGACAACCTGCGCGTTGCAGACGGAGTATCCAGTTTAAAGGATGACGTAATCCCGTCCATAGGTTGAAACATAGACCTGTTTCGTTTCTTTTCTCCGCTGGGATCGCTCGTTTCCTGGATCCATGTTGGGTCACAGTGGAGGATTTCCTCTTCTTCACAGAAGATCCTGGACGTCGACCGGCCGGTCTGGTTTCCAGGATCACACCTCTACATTTCGTTTGGGACCGTTCTACCCAAGAGAGTGTCGCAGCAAGAAAGAGGAGGAACCACCACAAGCAGCCCCCTTTTATGGAGACCCCGTTGGGGCGTGGTTAGTGACTGTACGGACTGCTGGGGGTGGTAGTTGTTTTAGTTTTTTACACTGAAGATTTTTAGAAACACTTTTCTGCTGTGAGCATTAATAAAAGAAAGATAATGCATAAGATACTCGCCTCCTGTCTTCATATAATTAATATTTTCCGTCACAAGCTAGGAAAATCTCCCATTTTTTGTAGTAGGAGGAGGCTGACTGTTTAACACAAAACCCTGTCAAAAACACATTTACATGCATTTTTATGCCCTCGAAGCCTATAAGGCCAAAAAGGCACTATGCTGCACAAAAAGAAATATCCGTCTTATACCTTTTCAAAAATTGCACTGCACCACCTTGCATTGATGTGAACAGTTAGAGAACATAGAGCAGTGATGGCGAACCTTGGCACCCCAGATGTTTTGGAACTACATTTCCCATAATGCTCAACTACACTGCAGATTGCATGAGCATCACGGGAAATGTAGTTCCAAAACATCTGGGGTGCCAAGGTTCGCCATCACTGACATAGAGAATAATGATTTCCACTATCATGCATTGCAGTGCAACGGCAGGTGCAGGAGAAATTGCACTTGTGTGAAAAGGGTCTTAAAGTGGAGTTCCACCCAGAAATATAACATTACATCAGTAGTTTTTAAAAAATGTCATTAGTCCTTTAAGAAACATATTTTTTTTTTTAGATGCCTTCAAAGTATTGTTGCTAGGCAGAATAGTTAATCTTTCCACTTCCTGCACCTAGGTGCTTAATGCTTCCTAACCTACACCGCACAGACTCCTGGGAATGTAGTGGGTGTAACTTTCCAGGAGTCTGTGCACTCCCCAGTCTCAAAGAATCATGTGACTTGGACAGTACAGGTGCTGAAACCTGATCTGACACTGCTTGTGCAGCACTGAGCATGTGCGAGATCTGCAAGGCTGAAATCCAGGAAGTCATACAGTCTGGCTTCATGATGCCCACACTTAAGATGGCCCCAGTCAATTTCTATTTTATAAAGTGTCTAAATGCTGTAACAACCTAACAAAACGGACCTTAGTTTACAGACTAACTTTACTAGAATACATTAAGCTTGTGTATTACAGGGGTATTTATATATAAAAAGTGAAATTGTGGCCGGAACTCCGCTTTAAGTTCATCAGCACTCCAAGACAGGCAGACACTACAGTCCCCTACACAGACAGATCATCTCCTGACAGCCCATGTGACTGACCAGGCCTTTACAAGGTGCCAACTTCCCACACAGAAGTTGAAATGTCAGCCTCTGCTGCTTACAACGTTTGGACCCCACCGCTGGGATGGATCCAGTACTTTGGGAGCCAGTGTGTAGGAAATGATGGGCAGCTCACAAACTGATGACCCTTGCTTACATGTTCACTGAGTCAGCACTGTGATGGAGGCTAATGCATAAGGAGCTGTTGCAGTAGTTTTTACCTGGTGCCCAACTCTTAGCGGGCCACACACAGGAGCCTGGAAGCTGCATGTTGGGCAGCAGGGCTTTAAAGCTGACATAAACCCCAAACCCAATATGTTATATTTTTGGTTTTAGACAGAGTGGGGAGGGATTAGAACGGCTGTCAGGTTTTTACTACTGAATCTAAGTGTCAGGTCAAAGAATGTGCCAATGAAAAATCCTTACAGAAACAAAACACATGTGGCGGTGTTGGGTCTTGATGCTGGCACTGAATAGTGCGGCACTTCTTTCTTCCCTGCTTGTCTCATAAATAGCTATTGGTTACTGTTTGGGGCAGGCTTGACAAAGAGGGAACACCCTCGAAATGCATTCATGTTAATTAATGCCTCAATGTGAGGCTCTGTCACAAAGATGATTTTATGGTGCAGTGGGCAGGTCTGCATCCAAACAGCACTTTCCACTCCTATCATTCATAAGTTTTAGAGCCAGTTCACACCATAGAAACGCAGTTCGGATACGTTCCAGATGCTTTTCTGCATGTGTTTTTTTAATGCATTTTTCTCTTAACCTTAAATAAGGACATGTGCGTTCCAGTGCGTTTTTGGTGCAGCCTGTTCTACTTTTTTTTCTGGAGCCGAAACGCACTGCAAGTACTGGTGGGAAATGGCCCTTACTGATGATGTGTTAAGGATGGTCCATGTTGGTTAAAAGCAGGAAGTGTGTTATATTTGAACAGAATAATGTGGTACAGCCTTTTAACTGGGTCCTGTGCTCCTGTCTGTCTTTTGTTTCTGTATCAGCATCGATCTGCCCAGATCGGGAAGAGGACCCAGATTGTTTAAGTGGTTCTAAAGGCAGAAGGTTTTTTTTTATCTTGAGCCACGGCTCTGTGTCTGAATGGACACACAGAGCAGCATCTCGGCTCGGGAGCCTCGTCCACTGGATGGACCGAAACATAATGTCCCAGAGGTGTTCTTTTGGATTTAGGTCAGGTGAGCGTGGGGGTATCAATTTCTTCATCCTCCAGGAACTGGCTGCATGCTCTCGCCCCATGAGGCTGGGCATTGTCGTGCACCAGGAGGAACCTAGGACCCACTGCACAAGCGTAGGGTCTGACAATGGGTCCAAGGATTTCATCCTGATACCTAACGGCAGTCAGGGTGCCATTGTGTAGCCTGTAGAGGTCTGTGCGTCCCTCCATGGATATGCCTCCCCAGACCATCAATGACCCATCACCAAACCGGTCATGCTGAATGATGTTACAGGCAGCATAAAGTTCTCTGCTGTTTCCCCAGGCCCTTTCACGTCTGTCACATATGCTCAGGGTGAACCTGTTCTCATATGTGAAAAGCATGAGGCACCAGTGGCGGACCTGCCAATTCTGGTGTTCAATGGAAAATGCCAATCGAGCTCCACAGTGTCCGGCAGTGAGCACAGAGCACACTAGAGGACGTCGGGCCCCCAGGCCACCCCCATGAAGTCTGTTTCTGATTGTTTGGTCAGAGACATTCACACCAGTGGCCTGCTGGATGTCATTTTGTAGGGCTCTGGCAAGGCTCATTGTGTTCCTCCTTGCACAAAGGAGCAGATACCGGTCCTGCTGATAGGTTAAGGACCTTCTACGGCTCTGTCCAGCTCCCCTAGAGTAACTGCCTGTCTCCTGGAATCTCCTCCATGCTCTTGAGACTGTGCTGGGAGACACAGCAAACCTTCTGGCAATGACAGGTATTGATGTGCCATCATAGGCGTGCGCACAGGGTATGCACACCCATATCACCCCATGAAACACAGATTCCCTTTACTGCCCTGGCTTCCCCTAACACCCGCAGAGCTGCTGGCTTTCCTCTTCTTCTCTCCCACCGGCTGTTGCTGTGGGCACACACAGGGGATGTTTTAGGATGAGTGGGGGAAGGGGCTTGTAAATAAGTAATTTATTAGCCCTTTTCTGAATGAACGAGTGATCGATACTGTGTGTTTGAGCTTTGAAGTGCACATCCTAATGCAATAGACTGTGCACACCTATGTGTGCCATCCTGGAGGAGTTGGACTGCCTGTGCAACCTTTATAGGGTCCAAGTATCGCCTTGTGCTACCAATAGTGACACTGACCCTAGCCAAATGCAAAACTAGTGAAAAACAGTCAGAAAAGATAGAGAAAAAAAATGTCAGCCACCCACCTGAAAAAACATTCCTGTTTTGGAGGTTGTCTTATTGTTGCCCATCTAGTGCACCTGTTGTTAATTTCAATTAACAGCAAAGCAGCTGAAACTGATTAACAACCCCCTCTGTATACACCCCTCCCCCTCTGCTACTTAAAGCGGGATTCCACCCGCAATTATTATTTTTTTTAAAGTCAGCAGCTACTAACAGTGTAGCTGCTGACATTTACTAAGGACACTTACCTTGTCCTACGTGCCCGCGCTGATGGCCCCCCCCGATGCCGATCCCACGATCGATGCAGGTCCCGCGCCGCCATTCACACTAGGGGAAACAGGCAGTGAAGCCTTACGGCTTCACTGCCCATTTCCTACTACGCCTGTGTGAGTCTCGTGCCGGCTTGTGAATGGGCGGCTGCTCTCTGAGAACACACACAGTTCCCAGAAAGCAGCGCGCCCCATTCACTAGGAGAAGAAGAAGAAGAAAACATTCCGCGGTGCCGAAGAGGCAGATTACGGACTTCCGCATAGCAACAGGTATTTCGGGTGAGTATAATTTTTTTTTTTTTTTCACTTTTATTTTATTTTATTTTTTTAATACTTTTGGCCAAATGTTGTTTTCCTGGGTGGAACTCCGCTTTAACTGACCAAGTCAATATCCCAGGAGTTCTGATTCAAAAGTGTTCCTTAAATTTTTTTGAGCAGTGTATATATATATATATATATATATATATATATATATATATATATATATATATATATATATATATATATAAAGGGAAAACACATTTCGCAGTAAAAACCACAGATGACCCTGTATGTATACACAGGTGATGGTCATACTGCAGGCTTCCTTGAGAGACACGAACACAAAGATCCCAGTGTAACAAGAAGTAACCAAAGATGTCTCTGGTGGTGTGTGGCTGGATACAATCCTGCCAAAAGGATACAAATGTTTCCAGTGCTAGAAATGCATTTAGTTTCAGTGAGATAAACACAGACTCATATAAGGCTGCATTCACACTGTAACACCGCGTATGCGGCGTATTTTGCCGCGATTTGTGTAACTTTTTTTTTTTTTCCACAAATCATTTCCATTGCTGTCTATGGCCGAACGCCAATGCCGCCTGAAAAAAAGGGTCCGGGACTTGTTTTCAGGCGGCAGGCGTACGGCGTTTCGGCGTGAGATGTGAACCATCTCATAGACAGCAATGGAAATTCGCCCCTCCAGCGTATCGAGCGTCGGGTGTTTTGTCGCCTAGGTGTGAATGGAGCCTAAAATTGCAATTAAAAAAAAAAAAAGGGTGTTTACATAAAAGTAACCCCGTTTAATGAAACGAATACATTGTTCGCCATAACCCATTGAGGCCCTCCACTAGACTCCTGCTGTAGTATCTGGAACCAGGCCATCAGTAGAAGATCATTTAGGCTCCGTTTCCACCATTGCAACCGTAAAGTTGTGTGATTTACAGTTCGACTTTGTGATGCGATTTTTGATACGATGTCATGCGACCAATGAGAACCATGGGAGAAAAAAGTCGCACCAAAGTCAGAACAAAGCATAATGACATAATCAACGCTTACTAGGGGTGGTCATAATGTTATATACTTTCCTGTCTTTGTGATGAGTTGTCACATACAGGCCAATCAGGCTCGAGTAATGATTTGTCTACATTTGGATAACCTGTGAAGATGTATTCCATGCATTTCTAAGCAGGGAACATCATGGATGCCACATCATGGATGGCACATGCACGTGGTGACCAGAGCCTTCAATGATTCATGGTGGGTGAATAGAAATTGGATTTCGGTCCCCAAACCAACCACAGAGGGAACAGGGCAGTTGAAATAAACTTTTTTTCCTAATGATCAGGGCTTTTTTTCAGGGGGAACTTGGTGGAACTCAGTTCCACCACCTCTGGCTCAGACCCTTGGGGGGGCCTCCTCACCATAATCACTTGTAAACACAGAAGTCCGGTTTCTGTGTTTACAAGTGACAGCTCTGCACTCTGTATGTAATGCAATCCTGGTATTTAATGCCCCTTTAAGACCCTTCTACTGTTCGTGAAATTTGACTGACCACACCCACTATTTGATGGGATTTGGAGGGTGTGTGTGGGGGAGGGGTTTTGGGGGGTCGTGGTTGAGTTCCAGCACCTATTGTTTAAGAAAAAAAGCCCTGCTAATGATTCATGGTGGGCACCATAGCTCATTGCAGCTGCTGTGAAGACTCTCCTAGCAAGGTGTAGGTTACCTCTGCTCTTTAACTGTTGTGGAACTACAAGTCCCATGATGCATTACAAGACAAATACCCAACGGCATGATGGGATTTGTAGTTTCGCCACACTTGGAGTGCTGATGTTGCCGATCCCTTCCTTAGAGTAAACAACACAACGTCCCCGGATGTTTTATACTCGGAGCTAAACTCCAATAAAGGGAATTCCTTAGAAACGACAAGCTGCCATATCATGCCTCCAGTGCTGGCTATACACCCAATTCCACGTCTTTCTGCATCGGTATCACACCCCCTGCTGGCGGGAGCTGCTTCTGCAGGGGGCGTGGATCTCTGACGTCAGACACGCAGGTGAGTTCCTGCCGACCGGGATAATTACAGCGTGCGCCATGCTGTCCGCATTCACCAATCATGAAACAGCCGAGGGGCGGGACCTCGGTGCTTCTTGTTGCTGAGTGGTTGGTTGCCTAGCAACAAGAAACACAAGTTTGTCCGTGATATAAACCGATTATCCTTCGTGTGATCTAAAGCGCAGAGTTTATTAGGTGGATTCCCCGATAGTGCCGGTGAGTGTCCCTTACACGTGTGTGGGAGAGATGGAGGGTGGTGGGTGTACTGTGCACTCTATGGAGGGGACAGTTGTCTCTACATTCAGCATGTGTGAAGGATCAGAGGGTGTGTTCTCATTTATTGATGATAAAGTCAGTATCAGGGTGAGCTCAGCTCAGCCAAGCTAATGTATATCCTCACCACTGTTGTGTCACATTGGGGAGATTTCCCTTCACTTCCTGTCCCTGAAACGCAACAGGAAGTGAGGGGCACGCAGGGATGGAACACAAATAACATATCATTGGTGTCAGTAGAGGGAATAGTGCTCCATCATTGGTGTCAGAAGCAATAGTGCTCCATCATTGGTGTCAGTAGAAGCAATAGTGCCCCATCGTTGGTGTCAGTAGAGGGAATAGTGCTCCATTGTTGGTGTGAGTAGAGGGAATAGTGCTCCATCATTGGTGTCAGTAGAGGGAATAGTGCTCCATCGTTGGTGTCAGTAGAGGGATTAGTGCTCTATCGTTGGTGTCAGTAGAGGGAATAGTGCTCCATCGTTGGTGTCAGTAGAGGGATTAGTGCTCTATCGTTGGTGTCAGTAGAGGGAATAGTGCCCCATCATTGGTGTCAGTAGAGGGATTAGTGCTCTATCGTTGGTTTTTAGTAGAAGGAATAGTGCTCCATCATTGGTGTCAGTAGAGGGAATAGTGCCCCATCGTTGGTGTCAGTAGAGGGAATAGTGCTCCATCGTTGGTGTCAGTAGAGGGAATAGTGCCCCATCATTGGTGTCAGTAGAGGGAATAGTGCCCCATCGTTGGTGTCAGTAGAGGGAATAGTGCCCCATCGTTGGTGTCAGTAGAGGGAATAGTGCCCCATCATTGGTGTCAGTAGAGGGATTAGTGCTCTATCGTTGGTTTTTAGTAGAAGGAATAGTGCCCCATCGTTGGTGTCAGTAGAAGGAATGGTAACAGTTAGGTCCGCGGGCCAGTTTCAGCAGACATGTTTGGTCGTGTGTAGGCCCGAGCGTGCAGGATTCCAGCAAACATTTGCCCGCCGGGCCTTTTCCCAGCGGACAAATATTCCTGGACTTGTTTTAAAACAGTCCGCTGGAATCCTGCCCGCTCGGACATGTTCGGTCGTCTGTACAGACCTACCGTACATGTCCGAGCGCCCGCCATCCCTCGCATGCGTCGAATGACTTTGACGCATGCGTGGAAGCATTTAACTGGCAGGCCCGCCCACGTCGCCGCGTCATTGTCGCGGCGACACCGCGTCATCGTCGCGGCGACACCGCGGACACGCCCCGCGTATTGTTTACGCGCGGATTTCTGTACGATGGTTAGTACAGCCATCGTACAGAAATCCCCGGGCAGACATGTACGGTGAAAACGGTCCGGCGGACTGGTTTCATCGTACATGTTTGCCCGTGTGTACACGGCCTCAGAGGAACAAATGGCCAGATAAAGGCAAGCAGTTTGGAGACCATTTGTCCACCTACATCTGGCCACCTATAGGGATTACGTGGGTCTGTATTTCCTCTAATGATGGAGACAGACATGGGTGAGACTAAGGAAAAGCTGACACTCTGCATGGGTTAATCACAGGCAGTGAGACATTTCCCGATCCGAAGCTGCACAGACTGATCAGCACTGTGGAATGTCAGCTTCCTGGCGGTGTGGGCACGTGGAATTGGTGAATATGTCCGAGCCCATCCTTAGGTGGGACATATGTGACGTGTATCTGTTATGATCCAACCAAGAATGGAATGAGTCCCAGACCCCCTAATGAGGTGGAGTGGTGGGCCACAGTGTGAAGAGACCTAAAGCTGCACTCTGTCCCAAGAGACAGCAAGTCCAACTCGGAATTCTTCCAACTGTACTCGGGTTGTGTTAGATGGTCTGACTTGCTCCTGACTTCTTGGTATTCTCTCAGCTGAGTTTCTTTGTGGTTTTGCACTCAGTGATTTGATTGGGGAAGCAAAGCAGCTCAGACACAAATCGCCACAAAAACTCTTATCGGTACATTCCTTAAAATGATTAATAATGATTAAAAGTACTTCAAAAACATCTACTTTTAACATTATTTCACCTTTTCAGGAAAAAAATAAAAGGTGAACTAATACCCTACTACAGGGTCAGCACCCTTGGGCCCACGGCCTGCCACTGTTAAATGTCCGGCATGTCAGTGCCGTGATGAATTCACGCACACCTGGCCCGTGGACATTTTCTCCGCTCTCCTCTTCTTTGGACAGTGGTCGGGATCTCAGGGCTGGATGGGGGCGAGAACTGCTTCAGTACACTTTTCACATTAAACTGATTGGTTGCCGGGGCGATACTAGCAACCAATCACCAGCCTGTTAATGTTAAAAGTTAACTTCAGCAGTTCCCACCCCCATCCAGCCCTGTGATTCTGCTCTGCTGTACACCTGTGTAAGGTAGGGAAGTTCTACCTACACAGTGTGTGTGTGTGTTTGTGGGGTGTGGTACAGGGGGGCAGAAGACACTGCTTTGGGGGGCACAGGAACCTGCTATGGGGGAGGGAGCAGAGGACACTCTGGGAGTGATGTGAAGGAGGACACTGCTGTGGGGGTACAGAGGACATTGCAATAGGGGGGCCATATTGGGGACCCCTTCTCCCCTGGGGACAGGAACCCTTCTCCCCTGGGGACGGGGAGAAGCTGTGGGGGTACAGAGGGCATTGCAATAGGGGGGCCATATTGGGGACCCCTTCTCCCATGGGGACAGGAACCCTTCTCCCCTGGGGACGGGGACCCCACCTCACCATGGGGCTGGAACCCCAAAGTTCTGCTTTAAGTGAGCCAAAATGAGGATCAGGTGCCACAAGGATAGCAATTTCTGTAGAAGAAAAGAGTTTTTAGGGCTTTTTTATGACCCTTCTTGAATGCCAATGTTGTACTCTCATGTCGGGTACACACGATCATTGTTCGGGTTGTAAAAAATGACGTGTTTTTTTAATGTCATTAAAAACGATTGTGTGTGGGCTTCAGAGCATTTTTCGGGTTCTGAAAAACGGGCAAAAAAAAATTCGAACAGGCTCTATTTTTTAACAACGTTATTAACGGTGTCGTATTTTGGGTTGTAAAAAATGGTTGTGTGTGGGCTTTAACGATGTGAAAAATCCGCGCATGCTCAGAAGCAAGTTATGAGACGGGAGCGCTCGTTCTGGTAAAACTACCGTTCGTAATGGAGTAAGCACATTCATCACGTTGTAACAGACAGAAAAGCGCGAATCGTCTTTTACTAACACAAAATCAGCTAAAGCAGCCCAAAGGGTGGCGTCATCCGAATGGAACTTCCCCTTTATAGTGCCGTCGTACGTGTTGTACGTCACCACGCTTTGCTAGAGCATTTTTTTTTCACAATCGTGTGTAGGCAAGGCCGTTTTAATGATCGGGTTTAAAAAAACTTTGTTTTTTCTATACCCTTAAAAACTACTTTTGTTTTACAACCCGAAAAATGATCGTGTGTACGGGGCATTACTCTCAGGACAAGCACTAGAATGACCATACACAGCCCCATTATGCACACAATACTACATATTCAGGCATTTCTAGCAGCTGGCTGTATATGGGTTAACAAAAGAGTAGTATGCTTTTCTTTTCAGTAGATTTTTTATTGATTTTTTTACAATGATACAGCTGTAAAGTCATATAAATGCATAGCAACACGCAATATATAGATTGTTACATTACGTAAACTTGCGTAAGCAAAAGTACGCACAAAACGGGGTGCATGAAACAAAAAAAAAGATCGAAAATATCATGGAGGAAGGCAAGGGTAATAGAAGGGGTGGGAGGAGAAAGAGAGAGCACAACAGGGTAACATTTGTTGTATTGATTTGACCAAATGTAAAGTAGCAGTTTCACATGTGACTGAATAGAACTTTTTGCATACCGAGTTCCTAAGGGAGCCCGATGCCGCGTACACATGACCGTTTTTCATGACCCCAGAGCATTTTTCTCAACGTGAAAAATGGCGATTAAAAATTTAGAACCTGCTCTAGTTTTTCTCATAGTTTTTCACGGCGTAGTTTTTCATGTCGTGAAAAATGGTTGTGTGTAGGCTTTAAGGACAGGGGAAAAAACATGTATGCTTAGAAGCAAGTTACGAGAAGGAAAATTTGCATTATCAGCCCAAAGGGTTGCGCCATTCGAATAGAACTTCCCCTTTATAGTGCATTTTTATCACGATCGTGTGTATGCAAGGCAGGCTTGAGAGGAATCGCATCGAGAAAAACGTTGTTTTTTTCCATGACATGAAAAACGGTCATGTGTACGCGGCATTGGGTTAAAGTGGAGGTTCACCCAAAAAAAACAATTTTTAACAATAGATTGGGCCTAATTATGGGAAGCAGAATCGGGTGTTTTGTTCAATGCAGTACTTACCGTTTTAGAGATAGATGTTCTCCCGCCGCTTCCGGGTATGGGCTGCGGGACTGGGCATTCCTATTTGATTGACAGCCTTCCGACCGTCGCATACAGCGCGTCACCAGTTTCCGAAAGTAGCCGAACGTCGGTGCGCAGGCGCCGTATAGAGCCGCACCGACGTTCGGCAACTCGTGACGCTCTGTATGCGACCGTCAGAAGGCTGTCAATCAAATAGGAACGCCCAGTCCCGAAGACCATACCCGGAAGTGGCGGAGAACATCTATCTCTAAAACGGTAAGTACTGCATTGATTTTAAACAAAACACCCGATTCTGCTTCACGTAATTAGGCCCAATCTATTGTTAAAAATAGTTTTTTTTGGGTGAACCTCCACTTTAACCCAATGCCGCGTACACATGACCGTTTTTCATGTCATGGGAAAAAACAATGTTTTTCTCGATGCGATTCCTCTCAAGCCTGCCTTGCATTCAGAGAGGATTCATTCATAAAAATAAAATAAAAAATATAGCGTGGGGGTCCCCCCAAATTCAATTACCAGGCCCTTCAGGTCTGGTATGGATATTAAGGGGAACCCCGCCATCTATTTAAAAAAAAAATGACGTGGGGTTCCCCCAAATATCCATTCCAGACCCTTCAGGTCTGGGGAACCCAGGATCAAAGGAAAGACTTAGTCCAGGCACTAATTATCTCTCGCCTAGACTTTTCAAATGGAGTCCTACTAGGCATTCCCATCAAATGGTTCAAGAAACTGCAGTTGGTGCAGAATCAAGCAGCCAGGCTCATTTACAATCTTCAAAAGCAAGATCACATCAGCCCTGTGCTCAAAGAACTCCACTGGCTCCCGGTTATAAAACGTGCTGATTTTAAAATCCTCTGCCTGATTTACAGAGGTTATTACCAGCTGGGTCCACAGTTCCTGTCAGACCTGACCCCACACTATACACCTAGACGCTGTCTCCGTTCAGCCGACAAAGCCCTAATCACTGGCAATACCGATAGGCTAATTTCCATAGGAGGTAAACGGTTTGGTTCTGCGGGGGCTACTCTCTGGAACCAAACCCTGCTTACCATTCGCATCTCTCCAAGCCTTTATACGTTTAGGAAAAAGCTTTTTTCCAAGCATTCCAATCCTAGGTCTATCTTCCTCTGTTCATCCCCTCGCTGACTTCTAAATCTTTCTTTCCCTCTCCCTCCTCTCTTCTTCTCTTTTTTTTTTTTTTTTTTCTTTTCTATCTCCTCCTCTGCCCTGCAGCAGTTGCGTTTATTTATGCTACCCTCGCCAGAACATCCGGACAATCTGTTATAAAGCGCTTTGGCACCACCGACTGGTGGTATATGGGCGCTTTACAAATAAATAAATAAATAAATCTCCACCCTAAATTAAAAAAAAATAAATGGAGTGGAGTTCCCCCAAAAATCCACACCAGACCCCTTATCCGAGCATGTTAACCCGGCCGCAGAAAAGATGGGGGACAAGGGCCTCATCCCCACAACCCTTGCCAGGTGGTTGTGGGGGTCTGCGGGCGGGGGGCTTATCAGAATCTGGAAGACCCCTTTAACAAAGGGGACCCCCAGATCCTGCCCCCCTATGTGAATTGGTAATGGGGTACATTGTACCCCTACCATTTCACAAAGGAAGTGTAAATGGTTGTAAAAAACACACACACCGTAGAAAAAAGTCCTTTATTAATAAAAAAAAAAAAGAGAAAAAATCCAGCGATGGTAATCCACTCTCGATCCCCTCTCCCTGTTACAACGTTGTCTGTATCCAGCGACGGGTGATCTCCTCTCCGGTCCAGCGATGAGAAGATCATCCGGGATCCAGAGCGCAGCGTCGCCCACCTCCTCTCTCCGCCGGACACAGCCCGGAGAATGACGCGGGTGAAGCTGTGACATTTCTTTTATTGGTGAGGCGGGGCCACCCGTCACGTGAATAGAAGCAGAGAAGGCGTTCACTTGGACTCAGCAGTATGAATTATATTGATAAGTTTGCGAGTTGCATTGAATGTTTGTCTCCCTTTCGTAAACCCAGATTGATCCTGATTTATCAATAAGGGGCCGGATTCAAGAAGCAATTGCGCCTGTGTAACCATAGGTTACACAGCGCAATTGCTTACTTGCCCCGGCGTAACGAGTGCTCCTGATTCAGGAACCTCGTTACGCTGACTGCAGCCTAAGATCTGCGCGGCATAAGCCTCTTATGCCCGCATATCTTAGGCTGCATTCTTGCGGTGGACGCTAGGTGGCGTTCACTTTGTGCTCAGTGTATAGTATGCAAATTGCATACTAACACCGATTCACAACGTTGCGCGAGCCCTGCGTACGCAATTTACGTCGTTTACGTACAGCGATTTTCGCGCAAGGCTGCCCCTGCTACGTATACCCGTCGTTCCCGCGTCGCAAAATTAGAATTTTACGTCGTTTGCGTAAGTGAATGGCGCTGGACGCCATTCACGTTCACTTTGAAGCAAATGACGTCCTTGCGACGTCATTTGCCGCAATGCACGTTGGGAAAGTTTCCCGACGGAGCATGCGCTCTACGATCGGCGCGGGAACGCGCCTAATTTAAATGATTCCCGCCCCCTACGGGATCATTTAAATTGCATGCTCTAGCGCCGGGCTTCTGCTCCATGAATCAAGGGCAGCGGAGCAAATTTGCGGGGGCGCAGGGCAAAAACGTTGCCCTGCGCCTCCGTAAATAATGCGCAAATCTCTTTGAATCCGGCCCACGGGCACTAAGTTTATCAATCTGGTGGCTATTAGTTTTTCATATATTTTTGTGTTTAAATTGAGAAGTGAAATGGGTTGGATGTTTCGTGGCGAGGTAGGGCCCTTACCTGGCTTTGTCATTGTTTATAATCAATGCATTTAACATTTCTGGTGGAAGAGAAGAGGCAGCGTCATTGCTCACTTGTGATAAAAAGGGTGCCAGTACTGTTCTAAACTGTTTTATAGTATTCCCCAGTAAGGTCACCTGGTCCTGGGGATTTGTTAGGATTGAAATTATAGCCATAATTTCCAGTGGCGTAAATGGTGAATATTTTAGGGATATTTATTTCTTGTAGAAATGATTCTATCTCCTGTGTGGATGGTTGTGTAGCAGTGGAGTCATCTTTTAGGTTGTAGAGTGTGCTATAATAGTGACTAAATTCATCTGCAATAGCTTGCGGGTCTAATCATTTCTTTTTTGAAGTAGGATGGTTAAGATGCGTAGTGGCCTTTGATTCTGATAGCCATGGCTTTCCCTGCCTTGTTGCCTGTAGAATAGTGTTTGGCTTTAAAGTGCTTTTGAGCTTTTTAAATGATTCTAGTAAACACGCTCTCAGTTCTTGTCTGAGGCGTAATAATTCATCTTTTAGTGCAGGGTCAGCATTGGTTTAGTTTTGATTCTCTAAGGTTTTAATATGGGTTGTGAGAGTGTCTAAATGCTGTGATCTCTTCCTCTTTTCTCTGGCACTTAATTGAATAATGATCCCCCTAATGTCCTTCATTCAGTTAAAAAAATTCTTCTAGGCGTTCACGTATATAGGCTAAATAAACTGGTGAATGGATAATTGAGGCATTGGCTCTACCGATCTTTGTGCGAGGGTCAGATGGTGAGTTGTCAGTGGTCATTGTGACGGGTGCATGGTCAGACCATGTAATGGTGGATATAGCTGATTTGGACACTTTGGGTAGAGTCCATTTGTCCACCAAAATGTAATATATCCGGGTGTGCGAATTGTGACGGTGAGAGAAGGAGTAGTCATGTTCGGTGGTGTGGTGGCACCTCCATACATTATATAGGTCGTTGTACCTTAAGTATCCCATAGGTGAAAAGAGTGTGCTGGTGCGGGAAGAGGTATCTAGAGTTGTCTGTTACAATATTGAAGTCTTCGCACATAATGAAGTGGCCTTGGCGAAAATAGTTGATTTTCTTCATCAGTTTGGATAGCAATCTAATTTGTTTGACATTGGGTGCGTACACTAACTATAGTGTATCTAGTGGTGTTTAAGGTACAGTCCAGGGCGAGGTATTTGCCATCTGTGTCCACAAGACTGTTGTGGAGAGTAAAAGCGATTGTATTTCTGTTGGCTATCATGACTCCATTTTTCTTTGTGGGTCCTGACACTTAAAATATATGGGTGACGTTTTTGTTGGTACCAAGGGGTCCTGCATTGATTTTTAAAGTGAGTCTTTTGTATGCATAGGATTTTGTTGTTAGAGTCCTGTACTGTACAGTGTATGCCACATGGAGGCTCTTTTTTCGGCTCAGTAGATGTTGGATGTAGTCATCTTTTTAGGTCAGCAGGATTCGTTGAGGTGGTGAGTCTGGTAAATCTTTGCTAGGATTCCTTTTGTACTCTCAGGGAGGTTAGGTGAGTAAAAACAGTAAGTCTATGGTTAAGACAAGAATGAAGAATAACAGAGAGGGTAAGGGTAATAGGGGTAAACAGTGGTCTGAGACAAACTGCTGAATATTATGCAGGCACAGAATCAGAGTGCAGGACTGGTTTTAAATACATTGACACCACTAACCTGGTTCAGACTTGTAGTTATTTGTATGATGACTTTTGGAGGAAGCTTGGTCTTTCTCGTAGTTTGGCTGTGCTGGTTTAATTCCCCAAGTGTGAAGCAGTTGTAGGTCCTCTTCGACTGTAAATATATTGTGTTTCATTCCATTTCTGGTAACCATTAATTTGGTCGGGAATCCCCATTGATGTGGGATTTTGTGGTTGTTGAGGGGTTATGTGATAGTGTTTAGTTGTCGTCTCTGTTGAGGAGTGTATTGAGAGAGATCTGCATAGCATTGTAGCCTTGCATACAGGGTTGGAAGCTGGCCAAGATGTCTTGCCTTTTCCAGGGGTTGGTCTTTCATGTTATAAAAATGAATTCTCATCAACAAATCTTGCATGACCTCTGTGGGAAGGTGAGGAGGTTTGAGGAGAAGGTGTATACAATCGATGATGGTTTCCATTGGTGAAAGATCAGGCAGGAGTGTTTATATTTTTCTGGCATACGAGTTGAGATCAGTTGGAAGAATCGTTTTGGGTAATCCCCTTATTTTCACATTATTTCGTTGCGACCTATCTTCTAGGTCCGCCATCTTGGCTTTCACCCATTGCTGTTCCTCACGGGTATGATCGTGAGCATCCACTAAATCATTTACACTTTCAGTCATGGCACTCATTTGTTGTTCAATATGATACTTTCTGTCCCATGAAACTCATTTCTGACTTGAATTTAGAGAACATGGAGGAAATATCATTATGGAGCGAGCTGTGAAGAGACATGAGCATCTCCTTCATAGTGGTGTCTATAACCAGTTGGTTAGAGATTGAAAATGCTGCTATAGGAGATGGATGGGCTAACTGTGTGAGGAGATTCTCCAATGCAGGGCTTACCTCATGAGCCTGTGTGCCAGAATACAGGCGCATCCGCGACTTGGCTGGGCTATTACTGATGGACGATGGTTGGGATGAAGAAGAGTTTGAGGATTCATTCTGCAGGGATATTTCTAGGCCATGCGCATCAGGGAGGTCAGTGTATGAATCGTCTTTGTGCTGTGAGAGGCCACGGGCGGCATCTTGGATTCGTCCTCCCAGCGGCTAAGAGAAGAAACCTATCAGTTTTTTTTAGGCTGCTGGTATTCTTTTTGTTTGTGAGATGGTCCGGGCCGGTGCCCCTGTGTGTAGGGGTCTGTGGATGGCATAGTTGTAGCTCTGGTAATGCTGTTCGGTTCTCTGTTCGGCGCTGGAGCTGTGTAATTAGGTGTCCATACTGCTCGGAGGTTAGCCACGCCCCTAGTAGTATGCTTTTCTGATTGTTAAGTCATGTTGGGAAAAAAATCTGTGCTTAGAGAAAATAATTTTCTCTATGCAAAAAGAAACAATTTTTTTTTTTACATGAGAAAAACGCTTGCTACATAAATCTTAGAAATGGCGGATTAAGATTGTGAGGGGGTTAAAACGAGATTGTGGATTATTTTTTTTTATTTTTTTTAACGATTTCTCGGGCACCTCTGATTTATTTATTTTGTCTGGTAGAAATGTAGTGAGTATATTAACATACTTGTGGCTTATACCCAGCCAGGGCCCTTGCACCATCCGATGGTCCTCTTGGACATGCAGACTGACCATCCAGGAGGCGTTGTCAAATATGATCCCCAAAATATAAAAGGCTCACTATAGCATAAAGTCCTTAAAACTTTATTCCAACTAATCAAAATTATTGCACTTGCATCAAAGAAAACATATTTTCTCCCCATAAAACAAACAAGCCGGCCGGGAGATTAGCAGCGTCCCGTCCTTCCTTCCGGTACTCAAGGACCATGGTGACGTCTGCACGTCACTCCACCCAACGGTCAGCAGGAGGAAGAATAGTGCTCCTTCATTGGTGTCAGTTCCTTATCAGTGGGAGAAATTTCACCAGATTCTTATTGTAACTGGAAGGAATAATTCCCTGTTGGTGTCAGTGGAAGGAATAGTGCCATATCATAGGTGTCAGTGGCAAATTATTATGCCCCATTTTTTATTGTCAGTGGAAGGAATAGTGTCTCACCATTGTGTCAGTGGGAGGAATAGTGCCCCTTCGTTGGTGTCAGTGGAAGGGATAGTGTCTGATTGTTCACACCTGTGGCATTAATTATGCCCCATGTCAGTGGGAGGAATGGTGTCCTACTGTTGGTGTCAGTGGGCGGAATAGTGCTCTATCATTGGTATCAATGAAAGGAAAAGTGCCCCATTGTTGGTGTCAGTAGGAGGAATATTGCCCCCCTGTTTTTGTCAGTTGAAGGAATAGTTCCTCACCGTTGGTGTCAGTAGAAGGAATAGTGCCCTGCCTCTGTGTCAGTGGGAGAAATAATGCCCCATCATTCATATAAATGAAAGGGAACAGTGCATTATCATTGGCATCAGTGGAAGGAATAATTCCCTATCAGTGTCAGAAGAAGGAAAAGTGCCCCACTGTTGGCGTCTGTGAAAGGAACAATTCCCTTTTCATTGATGTCAGTGGAAGGTATAGTGACTAATTGTTGGTATCAGTGGGAATTGCAGTGCCTTCTCTCAGTGAGGGGGATAATGCCCCAATGTTTATGTCACTGGAAGGAATGGTGCTTCATCGTTGGTGTCAGTGGAAATAATAGGAAGGACGGGTCGCTGCTAATCTGCCGGCCAGCTTGTTTGTTTCTAAGCTTGATAATGTTTGTCATTTTCTAACTTTGTTAATAATAAAAAACAGTCGCTCACAATAAATGAGTGCAATTGCATATATATATAAAATTAAGAGTATAGCAATCTAATGAAAGGGAAATACAGATCATGGAAGAAAATAAAAGAATATATGTGACGATTTTCACTCTGGATATAAAACTACAGACAGTAAGAGAGGGAGAGAAGTAGAGCTATTGAAGAATTTACTCCTCAGTTTGTCCGAAGAGGAATAATGCATCCATATATACCAAGTATTGGTATTTTCCCACTTCTCGAACTCTTTAGCTCACATCTCCTCCATAAGCATAATATTCATTTGGTTCTCCCAAGAACAAAGGGGTGGGGCAAACGTATTCTTCCATTACTTGGATATTAATTGTCTAGCTGCGGCGAGGAAGACTTTTAGTAAACTGGATTTTTGGGATATAATCGTGTCGGGAGAATGAACAATAAAGCTATAGTGGGGGAGGGGGTGAGAGGTTTATCGTAGATCTCCGCAAAATAATGGAAGATCTGCGACCAGAAGGGGCGGATAGTGTCACACTCACACCATATATAAAGATACGTTCCTCTCTTCATATGGCATCGCCAACATGTGTCCGCGGCTGATGGAAATATCTGATTGATGGTGGCTTAATTGTTTTTTAAAGGCGAAACATAGTGTTTTTTTTTTTTTTTATTAGTTGGAATAAAGTTTTTAAGGATTTTATGCTATAGTGAGCCTTTTATATTTTTGGGGATCATATTTGGATGGTTGGTCTGCATGTCTAAGAGGACGGTGCAAAGGCCCTGGCTGGGTAAGAGCCACAAGTGTAACTGACCTTCCGTGATATGAGGTCTGTGCAAGCTGGTAGGTGAGCACCTTTTCTATGATATTGGTGATAATTGAAGGATCAGACACTGTAAGGTGGTGGATGGTATAGACACTGATATAAAGAGTATTTTTCCATCACTTTTGGACTTGTGTTTGGCGTATCGAGTTGAATCTTATTATCAGTGCAACTTCATATAAGAATACATAATATGGGACTGTGTTATATCTTATACAGTAGAGTTACTGCTTTAATGATTTGTATGCAATTTAGGCTTTTAGCGCATTATTAATGCAGTTTGAAATAATCAAAATTATAACTGGAGCAAACTGGGCTAATAGCAACGATATTAACTAACCCAAAAAAATGAACGGCCTTTATATGCACACTACTCATACAATCCCAACAGTGGGCAGGGTGTAGGCATTCCTGAAAAAGGGCTACCCCTGGAGGTGGCTATAAAGTACTGGTGCCTAATTGTCAGTGTTAGCTGGCTTACATTGGGGCCCTTCTGTAAGGTGGTGCATAGAAGCTGTCCCTTAAAGCATGTGTAATAAATGTTGTGCTAACTGTGTATAGCAAGGAATTAAGAATTGTATTTATGCTCACCACTCCTGACAGATGACAGGTCTGGTCCCATATGCTTGTTTGTCAGCTGTTCCAGAAGTCCCATTTTTCACAATCTGTTCCAAACTGTCTCTCCCTGACTGTAGGTACACACAGCAATGGGTCCCTTTAGCTTTGGGTTCTGGTACACAGACACCATCAGCTTGCTCTGTCTCACATGGCCGGTACTGCAGTGATGGGAGAGCGAGCTGGTGGGACACACAGACGGCTGCTCCCAGCTACATTAGTATGCAGCATTACAGTTTGTTTGCATATTAGCCCTGAAAAAGTAGTGCTTTTATGTTTCTGAATCTCACTAGATGGAATACCATATGTGACTAGATATATTTATTGTTGACCCCCACCCCCCTCGCTCTCCTTGGTTCTTTTCTACTCAGTACACACTTTTTAAATATGCACCTGTATAATGATATTAAATTACCATGAAAAAAACTAACAATCGCCTTTATTACTATAATGATTTAATGACAAATACAGCTTAATTAAGATAATACCTTTTACCAGGCCAAAATGTTCTGAAAAGGTATCACAATCTACTGAGCTGGCTTTTCTCCAGTAACAATATGTCTGCCGGCTTTTTTAACTGCCTCTTAGAGACTAACATAAATTGTAGTGCAATAAACCTTCCAGTGAAACTGGGCCTGAAGTTATGTATTGGGCTTAAGCTGTTTTTTGCCATGATTGCTCTGCAATCTCTGAGGGGAATTCATTAAAATGTTATTCTTATTTGGTTGCACGGATAAAATTAATCCACTCTTGCACCTGACTTTACCAGATGAAAGTAATAGGATATTTGCATTGATCTGTCAGCTTATATTGTCATAGCTCGAGAACAGTACTTTGATGCCTTCCGTCCCATAGATGAGACCTAGCAGGATCATTTCTCAAAGATATGGTACTGTCTCCCAGTAAAAGGAAAGAAAAAATGTAAGATTAATGTAAATGTATTAAAATCATCCGTTCTGTTCACTGTGACAAATGCAAATATGAACCTAAATCTGTTTTTTTAGGAACATTTGCACAAATGCACCTTTTCTTCATGTATTAAACAACTGATCGATTTTATTTTTTTCCCACGTGAAATTATCAATGTTTTTTTATGTAATTAGTAAGCCAGTGCTAAATGCTGTCGCTATAAGCACAGGCAAGATGCTCTTAATAAATTGAAATCTGGTTGCAATGGGTTTTTAGATGTTGCAGGTCATCATTACTCTTTGCACTGCCCAATTAAAAGGAATGTAACAACAAAAATAATAATAAAATGTATATTTCATATTAACATTTTCCGTTCTCATTTAAGCTGGACATACATGGATCAAAATTCAGTATGTTCAGCATGGAATTTCGATCCATGTATGGCCACTCTGATTTTTTTTTTCCCTCCAAATGATTAGTGTCACTGGCTATAGCCAGTGCTCGTTAGCCAACGGTGGGCTTTAGTGGGTCACAGGAGTGCAGAATAAACTACACTCCTCCTGTGATCCATGAGAGAAATAAAGCCAAAATAGCTTTGGCTATACTTCTCTTAAAAAAAACAGTGTGTGCCACCCCTCTCTGCCAATCCATTCACTTCACTTGCTTCTGCTCACCCAATGAATAAAATTCCAAATATTGACAACCTACAAAGCCATCCACTTCACCCCAAACTACATCACCAAATGAATCTCTATTTATCACCTAAACCATCCTCTTTGCTCCTACCAAGACCTCCTGCTGTCTAGACCCCTCATCACCTTCTCCCATGCTCATCTCCAGGACTTCCTCAGAGCCTCTCTCATACTCCTGGAACTCCCCCACATCAACCTATATAGCTGTTTACCTATCTGTCCACCTTTTAGGTGATTTCTGAAATGTTATCTCTTCAGAGAAGCCCATTTCTCCTCTGCCTAATGCCTGGTACACACGATAAGATTATCAACAACAAATGATGGTCTTTTTTTTTATTTTTGCATGCTAAACTCATATGGAAAATTAAGAGTTTACTAAAGTTAAAAAAATTCTCGTTCGACTGAATAAACATTTGGAATTGATTGTAATGTGTTTATTTGTATTGTATTTTCGAATGACAACTGTACTGGTTAACCACTTCAGCCACAGAAAGGTTTTACCCCCTTCCTGAACCAGGCCATTTTTTTGGCGATACGGCACTGCGTTACGTTTACTGCGTTACGTTTACAATTTCGGGGTCGTGCAATGCTGTACCCGAAAAAAAATGTATGTAATTATTTCCCCCCACAAATAGAGCTTTCTTTTGGTGGTATTTGATCATCTCTGCAGTTTTTAGTTTTTTGTGCTATTAATAAAAAAAGAGCGACAATTTTAAAAATAAAACAAATATTTTATACTTTCTGCTATAAAACATTGTAAACAATGGCAAAGATCATCGATTTTTTTAGCGGGACTGCGGCGGACAGATTGCAGTTTTTTTGGGAACCAATGACACAGTGATCAGTGCTAAAAATATGCACTGACACTGTATAAGTGACACGGGCAGGGAAGGGGTTAATATCGGGGGCGATCAAATGGTTAAATGTGTTCCTTGTTTGTGCTTTCTTACTGTTTGGGGGGGGTGGGCTCACTGCATTGACACTGTGATCCGTGTTCCTGATTAGCAGGAACACAAGATTTACGTGTCCATGCCTGACAGCACGGCGGTCTGCCTTGTTTACATCAGCAGACCGCCATTCTATCTCCATGGGGAGTGATCACGGGTGGCCGACAGACATCACGTTCGCCGGGCCTGTTGATTGGCTCCCCCTGTGGCCAATCAGTGCATGATCGTGGCTTCGGCGGTGCGCACACACCCCCCAATGGCTATTGAACAAAATCATATACAGGTATGCGATTTTGCGCAATAGAGCCTACTTGCCGCAGTATGTAGGCGGTCAGCAACTGTTTAAACGGAAATCGTGTGATCTGGTATTGTACAAGAAATTTTCGTGCGTGTTCCATTGGATAATATTGGCTGAACTGTTGTGATTGCCTCTCAAACTGTGTACTAACAATCAGAATGTCATACGATTGCTCAGAAGCTGTATTTATTTATTTTATTGAATTTTTTTGTACGCTTTTCTGATCTTTCGCTTTCTAGCCAAAAAAAGCTAAAACCTATCCCTTTCCAGCTGTTATGTTTTGCATCACTTGCACCTCCCTGTTAGATTGTAAGCTTTCATGAGCAGTGCCCTCCTAACTCTCTTGTCTTGAATTGTATTTTAACTGTGCTGTGTCTCTTTATTTTGTAAAGCGCTGTGCAAACTGTTGCCGCTATATAAATCCTGAATAATAATTGTAACGGTCACCACCGTTTACGACCTTCCATCCCATCCACGACAGCTCATCTGACACACAGACAAATCAGCAGGCATCCCATTTTCCCAGAATCAAGACGAGACACAGCTCTGTGCTTGTTCCAAATGTAATACAAGTTTAATGGTTTCTTCTCCGTCTTATATACAGTACAACCATGTGACGGTATTCAAAGGGACAATGAGATCTCCACCCCCCTAATCACACACTAAGGCTAATTACTTAAACATTCTAGACAGGTCAGCGCCGGCCTATAATTATCATGTCTAATCACTGCACATTCCTTAATTAACAGAATAAAAAACAAAACCCCGTCACACACTGAGTTCCCTAGGCAGACATTCCGTCTCCGCATACAGCTTGACACCTGTTCACACCTCTGAGCATCACTAGGCTTTAGACAGTGTTATCACACATAAACAGTATTTAGCATGCATAATTAGAGTTCTGGGAGCAGACCTGGGTTAACACCTTTACACAAGGACAATGGAATGCTAATAATAGAATGAGTCACTATTGACTGGTTGGGCCAACATCTTGCAGTATCTCAAAATCCTGCAATACGAACTATCAGTGATGTCCTATCTCATGTAATACATGAATTATGATTCACTTGCCACCCCATGCCCAAAAGGCACAGGGTGGACTCAGACCCAAGAGTTATCAGTGACACTGACACAGGAGTATCCCCCATCCTCACAAAGTCTCTGGGTGTCCTGGGTCATTCCATTACAATAATATTTGCTTTTAAAACTGTTAATGGAGCCCATCTTCTTTTTATTTTTTTTAGAGAGCTCTCTGGGTGATGGTTATAATTTCTTTCACACGGCAATGTTAAAGTCTCGTTTGTTATTTAAAAAAATAAATAAAAATGTCATACTTGCCTCCACTGTGCAGTTCGTTTTGCACAGAGTGTCCCCAACCATCCTCTTCTGGGGTTTCATGACTAGCCAGAATTACAGCTGCGGGGGGAGGGGGGGGGGGTTTCAAACACACAGTATAAGGCTGGGTTCACACCTATGCAAATTGGATGTGGCTTTTCCCGCATCCAATTTGCATGACAGGAGATTGTGACCGGCTCTCTGTGGAGCCAGTTCACATTTGTCCGTTGCAGCTGCGGAGCGGCTTGTGTGTCTTTGACTCCGTTTCGGGGCCGAATTCGTACCTGAAACGGAGAACAGGGAGGCACGGGACCCTCTGCTGCGAGCCACATTCATCGGAGGTGTTAACCCAGCCTAACTGTTGCATAAACTTTACTAAATTAGAGGAAGCCTTATTTTCATTTAATTGTTCTGCTAGTTTTCTTGATAAATGTCCCCCACTGAGTCATCAGAGCAGTGACTTATCCCTTATCAGAGGGCTCAGTAGGGGTCTTACTCAGACGAAGGGAGCTGCGAAGAAATAAAACAGTTTTAAAATAATAAAACCCTAAAAAGGCAATTAAAATAAAATTGTCTAAAAGCAATTTTAGGTTTCCATAAAAAAAAACACATTTCAAACATTAGCAATGCAAACTGAGCATATGACAATAAAAATGCATAATGAGAGCTTGACAAATAGATTAGTAGATTCATAGCCATCTGAGCTTCTATGAAAACTTCCTAGAAGTTCACATTTTCTTTTGGTGCTTCTGTCTCCCTTTTTGGTCAGTGAGCCCCCACATCATTTTTAAAGGGCCAAGAGAGAGGAGGAAGTCGGGGCCAACAAGTTGATATACATTATCCATTTAGCTGTTTAGCTCTGGATCTACTGATCATTTCGATGCCTTTTTTTAATCACTATGCATATTCTTGTCATATGCTAAGTAGGAACTGGTCTGGTTTTGGATGAGTTTGATAAATGAGATTTGAAGCATAATAAGGCTAATAAAAAAAAAAAAACAAAGATGCAAATAGTTGGCGCCTGGTTTGTACAGTCCAAAAAAAAAAAAATGCTAAATGATTTAAGGTGACAAGAGAAATAGCCTCGAAAAATTATGTCAGTATACATTAAACATGGATAGACTTCATTGGCAAAGAGGAGTAGTGGTCACAAGTCATAGCTCATCTACCGACAGACACTTAATAGGATAGCTGATATATACCACAAAATCACAGCCTCCAAAATTACCACAGAATTGAATCGGAGCTTCTGGTACCCAGTCTCAACAAAAAATTATATTGTGGGCTTCACAAAATCTTAATTTATGACGGAGTTGCCCTTCAGTAACCTCTTGTATCAAAGAGCAACACAGGAAACCACTAAACTTGAGGTAGTAAGACCCAAGTCTGGGTAGTTCAATGAGTAATCTGAAACTATAACCAATAATATAAACACACAAAAAAAAAACAAAGCATAACGAAAGAGAAGCAATTCCAAAGGAAAATCAGGAAGAAATATAATAAAGACTTGCTAATTATCATGATGTTGTTGAAAATAAGCGTATAAACAGTTTGTAGGTGAAGTTGACAGGGTTGCCCTTCAGTAACCTCTTGTATCAAAGAGCAACACAGGAAACCACTAAACTTGAGGTAGTGAGATCCAAGTCTGCGTAGTTCAATGAGTAATTTGAAACTATAACCTATAACACAAAAAACAAAACAAAGCATGACGAAAGAGAAGCAATTTCAAAAGGAAAACCAGGAAGAAAAATAATAAATACTTGCTAATTATCGTGATTATGGTGTAAATAAGCTTATAAACAGTTTGTAGGTGAAGTTGAAATTGATGATAATGAGAAAGAAGAAAGAACTTGTGGAGAAACGAGAGATTGATCAACAATGACATTTGGCTCTATTGGTTGCACGTCAAAACAATTGCTTGCATATGCATGGCTTGTTGTTTTTACTCCCTTTTTATCCCTGTGACAGAACCCACTGTCACTGTGTGTCTTGGAAGGGAGTGTGGGCTGGCCTGTTACCCACAGATTATGGCCCAGAAGAGACTGGAGACCTGGGGACAAGCTGGCATTGAGATAATGTAATGTAATGCTACATCTCTTCTCCCCCATCCCCCCCCCTCTTGTTGCTGTGTCTCAGGCCTCGTACACATGACCGAACATGTCTGCTGAAACTGGTCTGCGGACCAGTTTCAGCAGAGATGTTCGGTCGTCTGTACGGGCGACCGGACCAGATTCCCGGGCCGAGCGGACAGGTTTCCAGCGGACAAATGTTTCTTAGCATGCTAAGAAACATGTCCGCTGGAAGCCTGTCCGTCGGACATGTTCGGTCGTCTGTATGACTCACCAGACATGTCCGCTCAGCCGAAAGCCCTCGCATGCGTCTAAGTGATTCGACGCATGCGTGGAAGCATTGACCTTCCAGGGTCGCGCACGTCGCCGCCTCATCATCGCGGCGACGGCACGGCCACGTCACCGCGTATCGTGTCCGCGCGGATTTCTGTTTGATGGTGTGTACAACCATCAGACAGAAATCTCTGAGCGGACATGTCCGATGAAAACGGTCCGGCGGACCGTTATCATCGGACTGTCCGCTCGTCTGTACGGGGCCTCATTGTCTTGGTTCATTGCACATAGACAATGGAGACTGGATTGGAGATGTCCCTCCGCATTCTGTTTGCTCTGGTGACCATTGTCACTAGAAGTGAAAGTGAAGGAAATGGATTGGAAGACTTCTTCTATTATGCACTGATGACAGCTGTCTGAGGGGAGTTTTCACTCACTTTGGTTACCAAGTCGCTAAAGTGGCCCTCGCTCCTCAATAGGTTGTTACAATGATATGTACTGTTTTACTAACACAGGTTCAAAATGCAAAATTGGGCTTGGGCATTAAAGGAGAAGTCCAGCCTGAGCTTTTTTAGGTGGGCCTCTCCTATGGGTCACAGGAGTGCAATTAGTTTTGCACTCATTTGACCCGTTTTCAGCAGAGAGCAGTCTAAAGTCCTCTCTCCGCTAATGTTGCTGCAATCAGTCGAGGCAGCATGTCATCCCGACTTAGGAAGTATGAAACCGTCAGCTGCCTGGACTGATGGCAGTCTCGGCGAGACGCTGAGATGATCGCTCCCCACCCCTCCACAGCTCAGCGCTCTAATGAGTGGAGAAGCAGAGAGGAGAGATGCCAGGCAGCAGGCAGCATCTCTCCGCTCAGGGAGGTGAGAGAACAAAGCCATCGCTGGTGTTTGATCGCTCAGGGACCGCTGCAGCGTCGGTCTGATGCTGCATCCACCTAGGTAAGTATGAAGAATAATAATAATAAAAAAACATTTAAGGTTTGTTTTGGCCCTGTAATGAAGGGGTTAAACAAAGTTAAAATGACAGACCTATGAAAATTCACAGACTTGTGCAAACTTTGTTACCTCCCCAACTAGTACTTTAATCTTTGGTCATTGGAAGTATAATATAATATAGTGTGGTGACTGTGGAAAGCGACTGTTTACCTTTCTCTAGAGCTTATTAGTACAGGATAAAAAATCGGCTGTGTCATTTGAATTGTTACAGAAGCTGACTTGCTGGAACATTGAGAAAAGGCTAAAGAGAGTTGAAAGTAATTTCCTAAAGACAGATAGGCAAATAAACCATACCATTTCAAGATCAGAAAATTCTGGAAAAAGTCATTTACATGGCATACTACGAGCCATTGATTTTTTTTTTTTTTCAATTTTTTAATATCCATAGGGATTTTCTGCCTTTTTTTTTTTTTTATTGATTTGATAATTTATTTGTTAAGAATACATTTGATGTTGTTGCCTATATTATTTATGAAGTGAAATGGGAAGCATGCGTTATTGCTGTGCATTTCCACCGAGTCAGCATTAAAACCTGTCCTCAGAAATTAAACAGTCCATTGATACAGCAGAACATGGTTGTGATATTCTTTTCCATAGTCAGAGCTATTTTTTTCTGTACTTCTATGTAGTTTCCCTTGTATTTATTTTCATCGAGGGCAGACGCAACTTTTTCTCCTTTTTCAAAAGTTTTATTTAATGATTTTTTAAATTTGAGCAAACATGAAAATGCCAAAAGTATTTGGTGCATATTGAGCAGAGCAAAGGGTACATGATGATGAAACATGTTAGATCCAGGAGTAAAGTAATCATCATGTTGAGGTCCACATAACCCCAGCATCATAGGAGCAGAGCTAATGGATCTAAAGCAAAGTAGTAGGGGATGTCCAAGAAGTTATGGACACCAAGTGCGTAGGGATAAAAAACAAAAAACTGAATTAATGTGGGGGAGTGGGAGTGGATTCCTGGGGAGAGGCATGTTGTGGTCTCCATGGAGTCAGAGATGGCAAAACTGTGCCATTAGGGAAATACCAGGGATTAATTAACATTTGGGGGTATGAAGTGGGCGACCCAAGGCTGCTTTAGATTTTGTGAACGTTGTCTAAAAATATAGTTTTGACCAGGGTTTGACAAATTTGCTTGGAATCTAAGAGCCAGCTAAAAAAGTTAGGAGCCAGAAAACGCACCCCGTCCCGACAAGCTTGCGCGCAGAAGCAAACACATACGCGAGCAGCGCCCGCATATGTAAACTGTGTTCAAACCACACATATCGCCGCGATTGGTAGAGCGAGAGCAATAATTCTAGCCCTAGACCTCCTCTGTAACTCACAACATGCAACCTGCAGATTTTTTTTAAACGTCGCCTATGAAGATTTTAAAGGGTAAAAGTTTGTCGGCATTCCACGAGCGGACGCAATTTTAAAGCGTGACATGTTGGGTATGAGTTTACTCGGTGTAATATTATCTTTCATAATATTAAAAAAATGGGGATAACTTTACTGTTGTCTTATTTTTTAATTTAAAAAAGTGTAATTTTTTTCCCAAAAAAGTGCGCTTGTAAGACCGCTGCGCAAATACGGCGTTACAGAAAGTATTTCAACGATCGCCATTTTATTCTCTAGGGTGTTAAGATAAAATATATATATATATATATATATATATATATATATATATATATATATATATATATATATATATATATATATATAATGTTTGGGGGTTCTAATTAGAGGGAAGAAGATGGCAGTGAAAATAGTGAAAAATTACATTAGAATTGCTGTTTAACTTGTAATGCTTAACTTGTAATACCAACGGCCACCACCAGATGGCGCCAGCTCACACAAGGAAGAGTTGGGGACTTCACAAAAAAAAAAAAAAGTCGCCAGGAGGCTATTTCTAGTCACCATGGCGACCTGGCGACCGGAATTTGTCGAGCCCTGGTCATGGCTTTCTTTGTACTGAGAAAAGGGGATCTCCAAGCCTTCACCACAGTTTAGCTGCAGTAGTTATGTGTAGTAGTAATTTGAATTGGTTGGAAGTCCAATTCCAGGGGGTTGGGTGTTAGGGAGGGCTGTGAGCTGGTCGGAGGAGACTGTAACTGATGACAGCCAAGAGATCATATGAAATATTTGCATAGGACTTCTTTCCGGAGCTGCAATGTTCTGAGCTGAGGATTTTGTTCTACAATCATGGGGAGGACTCAACCCTGACAAGTTGACAGTGGTCAGGTTTATTGAAGCTCTTGCTATGGGAATTGTACTTTTTAGTTCTATCTACTGTGTGGTTGTGCAATACTGCTTATCTCCTGTTAAGTGTACTTCCCTACCGCAGGACACAACATGCTTGCTACAATTCACCTTTGGTGCTTATGGATGCCACTCTGTTTTGTACTCTATATCCCTTAGAGTATTTCCTTTCCATAGTGGGCTCTCCTGTCAGTATACAGTAGCTCTTACTGTATGCTATGTTTACCACACCTTTAATGACCCATTGAAACGATCTATGATTTCTTCATGTTTGCGCAAATAGCAGGCTGCTGATGACGGAGGACCCTGCCCGGCGAGGGACCCGATGCGCGTGGTCCGGCGACCACCCGTGATTGTGGGAACGAGAGCTAGAACGGGGATTTGTGTGTGTGTGTGTGTGTGTGTGTGTGTGTGTGTGTGTAAATACACAAATCCCTGTTCTTAGCCTAGTAAGTCTACAACAATATGTCTCCCCTCTCCAGTCAGTCCTATCCCCATACAGTTAGTGTTTTTAACTAGGGAACAAATTTAACACCTCAATTGCCCCCTAGTGTTAACCCCTTCCCTGCCAGTGACATTTACACAGTAGTCAGTGCATTTTCATAGCTCTGATCACTGTATGAATGTCAATGGTCCCAAAAATGTGTCAAAAGTGTCCAATTTGTCCGCCGCAATGTCGCAGTACCACTAAAAAATCATGTAAATGATAAAAATTGCATAAATCTTTGCCATAGTTTGTAGACACTATAACTTTTGCGCAAACCAATCAATATACGCTTATTAGGCCAGATTCAGAAAGGACTTACGACGGCGCAGCGCCATGTACGCCGTCGTAAGTCCTAATCTGGCCCGTCGTATCTATGCGACTGATTCTTAGAATCAGTTACACATACATATCCTTTAGATCCGACAGGCGTAAGTCTCTTACGCCGTCGGATCTAAACTGCAATTTTTTTTTTCCCTGCTAGGTGGCGCTTCCGTCGATTTCCGTGTTGAGTATGCAAATTAGCTAGATACGCGAATTCCCGAACGTACGCGCGGCCGACGCAGTAAAGTTACGCCGTTTACGTTAGGCTTTTCCCGGCGTATAGTTGCCCCTGCTATATGAGGCGCAGCCAATGTTAAGTATGGCCGTCGTTCCCGCGTCGAAATTTTAAAAAGTTACGTTGTTTGCGTAAGTCGTCCGTGAATGGGGCTGGACGTCATTTACGTTCACGTCGAAACCAATGACGTCCTTGCGACGTCATTTGGAGCAATGCACACTGGGATATTTTAGGGACGGCACAGTTCGTTCGGTGCGGGGACGCGCTTCATTTAAATGATACACGCCCCCTACCCGCCGAATTTGAATTCCCCCGGGTGATTTACGCTACGCCGCCGCAAATTTACAGGCAAGTGCTTTGTGAATAAAGCACTTGCCTTCTACATATTTTTTTTGGTTTTATATATATATATATATATATATAAATATATCAGCCTAAACGAATGAAGATTTAGAAATAAAGAAATAAATAAAATATGGTGTGTGTGTGTGTGTGTATGTGTGTATGTGTATGTATATATATATATATATATATATATATATATATATATATATATATATATATATATATATATATATATATATATATATATATATATATATATATAGCAAAGAGTAAAATATATATATTTTTGGTTTTATAGCATAAAAAACGCAGAGGTGGTCAAATACTACCAAGAGAAAGCTCTATTTGTTTGGGTACAAGGTCACACAACTGCACAATTGTCAGTTAAAGTGTTGCAGTGCTGTATCAGATGGCCTGGTCATTAAGCAGCGGTTTCTTCCGGTCTTTAAGTGGTTAAAGGAGCAGGATCTATATATAATATATATTTTTTTTTGGGGGGGGGGGGGTTAACAAACACTTTAACATCAAGATAATGGGGGTGTTAGGGCTCTTTTGTCCCTCAATGCTAATAAAGCATTTGACAGCGTTAGCTGGTGGTATCTGTGGGCAATATTGTCCAAATTTGGGATTTAGGGCCCGATTTATTGCCTGGGTTAGATTGCTGTCTAAATCCCCGCAAGCAACGATAAGAATGTCTGATAGAATGCCGCATTCTTTTACTCTGGGCAGGGGAACTAGGCAGGGTTTTCCCCTGCCTCCCCTGCTCTTTGCTATAGCAATAGAGCCTCTGGCAGCTTTGGTACGTGATTTCCCAATCAATGGGTTCAAATATGTTGTCCTGCACGAGAAGATCATGTTATACGCTGATGTCATGATGCTTTTCTTGGGGGGACACGTCTGCTTCCTTGACTAGAGTCATGTCCATAATTTTAGACGTTGGGGACTTCTTGGGCCTTTATTATAAATTGGTACAAGTTGGCATTGATGGTGCTGGATGTTGAGCAAGGGTTGATGCTGTCTATATCATGTCCCATTCCTGTGGTCTCTTCTTTTTCGATACTTGGGTGTCCAGATATCTCCCAGTATTTGCCAATTATTACCAACTCACTGTTTATTACTTATTGTCCCGATTTTAGAGATGAAATCAGTATTTGAAATAAGCTTAAAATGTCACTCTCAGGGAAAACAAATCCAATTAAAACGATTCTGATGCCACAACAGTTGTACTTCCTTCATAATTCCCCTGTGGTGATTTCTCTGAAAATATTTAGAGTGGTTAATACTCTTTTCAGACTATTGCTGTGGAATACTCTCCCTCCCGGATTAAGTTGGAACATCTGCAATATATTAAAGATGGTGGAGGATTGGCATTACCCAATCCTTGGCTTTACTATCTTGCAGCCCAAATGCCACATCTGGTTGGCTCCATATCCCTTAATCTGACAGGTTCGTGGACACACCCAATGTCTATTGATACTGGAGCAGAAACTGTTTCAAAGGGACTAGAGGCACAGATGTTTCAGAAATCTAACAAACAGATGCCTACCCTTACACTTTAAAAAAAAAAAAAATGCAACAAGGGCAGACAGTTTCAGGGGGTGATAGGATTTACTGAATTTAGTCCGATTTGGGGCAATCACACATACGTAGAACTGGCTAAGTTACAGGAGGGACCCAGGAGGTGCGCTCTTGGTGTAACTCTTTTGTCCTATATATTTCATAATGGAAAACTACCGTAAAGTAATTTCCCGACCTGCAAAAAATGCACTACCCATTCATTGCAATGGGCAAGGGCATTTTGGGAGCGGTGTATACACCGCTCCCAAGCTGCCCCAAAGACGCTGCTTGCGGGACTTTTTCTAACGTCCCACAAGCGCACCACCCCAGTGTGAAAGCATTCAAGAGGCATTTTTCAGGCAATTTACAGGCGCTATGAAAATTCAAAAAGTACAAAGTGGGGTTGGACTTTAAATGTGCCTCGGTGGGGTTAAAGAAAATTTGAATAAACCTTACCATAGTTTTAAAGCAACATACAAAAAACTTTATTTACCATCCTTGGATGGAAATCTTTAAAAACAGATCACAGTTTGAAACAAAGTACAGTTTTACTGTTTCTTTGGTCCAGGGTGTGTAGATCCTGGTCAGATTTATGAAAGATATGGCCCACACGTTTCGTGGGTGACCCCGCTTTGTCAGGGCCTTTAGAATAACACACAGAGAAAGCAACACATAAAACAGCATTAGAACCAAATTTTTAAAGTACAATACCAACATCATTATAGAATAATAATGACTAAGAGTGTAGTGTATACAGCATCAAGAAAAGTTTTTGTTAAAGCGGGAGTTCACCCGAATTTTTTTTTTTAACATTAGATTGGGCCTAATTACGGGAAGCAAAATCGGGTGTTTTGTTTAAAATCAATGCAGTACTTACCGTTTTAGAGATAGATATTCTCCTCCGCTTCCGGGTATGGTCTTCGGGACTGGGCGTTCCTATTTGATTGACAGCCTTCTGACGGTCGCATACAGCGCGTCACGAGTTGCCGAACGTCGGTGCGGCTCTATACGGCGCCTGCACACCGACGTTCGGCTACTTTCGGAAACTGGTGACGCGCTGTATGCGACGGTCGGAAGGCTGTCAATCAAATAGGAACGCCCAGTCCCGCAGCCCATACCCAGATGCCACGGAGAACATCTATCTCTAAAACGGTAAGTACTGCATTGATTTTAAACAAAACACCCGATTCTGCTTCCCGTAATTAGGCCCAATCTAATGTTAAAAATAGATTTTTTGGGTGAACCTCCACTTTAAATCCTAAAAACAGTAAGGTCAATACAGGGCATTCGTAGTTGCCACTCTACAGACATGTTAATTTATCATTTTAACAGATCATGCACAGCTACAAAACTCTGTAGCTGTGCATGGTGCCCAGCTGTGTTTCACAATCACAAGACTGTTTAGGTAAATAAAATAGCTGTATTATACATATACCGTATTTATCGGCGTATACCGCGCACTTTTTTGCCCTGAAAATCAGGGCAAAATCGTGGATGCGTGGTATACGCCGATACCCGCTTTCCCGCGCCGAGTTTTGAATACTGCGCCGACATATACCGAGCGCAGTGCACTCGGGTATAGTCGGGCAGTCTCGGCTCCTTCCGCGCTCACGTCCTGGACGTACAGGACGTCAGCACGGGTAGCCGAGCATTGCCGACAATACACGAGTGTACTGCGCTCTGTATATGTCGGCGCAGTATTCAAACTCGGCGTGGGAAACGAGCGGGGAGGACGCGAGGACGCCGCAAAGGACACCGGACCCGACGAAGAGGACACCCGAAGCCGCAGAAGGACGCCGGACCCGACGAAAAGGACACCCGAAGCCGCAGACGAACGCCGGACCCGACGAGGCCGCCGCGCAAGACACCAAAACTGTAAGTACAAAAAAAAATTTTTTTCCACAAGATTGGGGGCAACTTTAGGGGTGCGCGGTATACGCGGGAGCACGTTATACCGCGATAAATGCGGTAAGTACCTAATTTGTTAAATGATGGAATACATTCATGTTTCACCTTCAAACTGTGCGGTTGGTATATCGGTCCAGGGGAAACCAAGAAGCCTATTTCTAGAGCTAAAACGCCTGAAAACTGCCTCAGTGTGTACACACGATCGGAATTTCGTTTAACCACTTGAGATCCGCGCTATAGACAAAATATGTCGAAAAATACGTATCGGCCTTAACTGAGAAAAAAAATAGTTTTTTAAAAAAAAAATTGGGATATTTATTATAGCAACAAGTAAAAAATATATATACATAAATTGTCGCTCTTTTTTTGTTTATAGCGCAAAGAATAAAAACCGCAGAGGTGATCAAATACCACCAAAATTAAGCTCTATTTGTGGGGAAAAAAGGACGTCAATTTTGTTTGGGAGCCACGTCGCACGACCGCGCAAATGTCAGTTAAAGTGACACAGCGCCGGAAGCTGAAATTTCGCCTGGGCACGAAGGGGGTTTATGTGCCCAGTAAGCAAGTGGTTAAGCTGTCTTGAATACACCACTGTCAGACCAAATTCCGACCGTCCAAAACGCAATGACGTAAAACACTATGCCGAGCCGAGAAAAATGAAGTTCAATGCTTCCGAGCATGCGTCTACTTGATTCTGAGCATGCATGTTTTTTTCTTCGTCGGAGTTCCACACAGACGATCGGAATTTCCGATAGGATTTTTTTCCATCGGAAAAAAATAAAACATGTTCTATTTCTAAACTCAGACGGGAAAAAAAAACGATGGGGCCCACACACGGTCGGAATATCACACACGTTTAGAATATCCGATGAAAAAATTCCGTCTGACTTTTTTCATTGGAAATTCCGATCGTGTGTACAAGGCATTAGCCATTTTCTGACACTTGTTGATTACAAGTTAACATCATTATTTTTTTGCTAGATAACCCCCAAACATTGCATACCGTTTATACCCGAGTATAAGCCGTATTTTTTCGCACGTTTTTTTGTGTGCTGAAAATGCCCCCCTCGGCTTATACTCGAGTCACCTTTTTGCACCTGATCTCCTGGACTTTGGGGACCTGGTACTGTAGGCACACATGTAGCCCCATTTCTCCTCTACAAGTGTGCAAAGTTTGTTGTCTGTCTGGGGGACCTATGGCTGAAGAAAGCCGGGCACCCCTTCCATAGACTCCCATGTTAAACGTCAGTCTAGGCATGGGCACAGTAAGGCATGGACACAGTAAGGCATGGACACCGTAAGGCATGCACATGGACACAGTGAGGCACAGTGAGGCATGCAGATGGACACCCTTGGCTTATTTTCGAGTCAATAAGTTTTGCCAGTTTGTGCGGTAAAATTAGGTGCCTCGCTTTATATTCGGGTCGGCTTATACTCGAGTATATACAGTATTTTATTTAGCAGAGACCCTAGGGGATAAAATGGCGGTCATTGCAATATTTTATTTCACACTGTATTTGTGCAGCGGTCTTTCAAATGCAATTGTTGTGGGGAAAAAGTACAATGATCTTTTTTCTAAGCAAAAAAATTGCGATTCTCATTTTATCCAGAATCGTGCAGCTCTATGCTAATGGTTGTTAAGAGTTCCCATTTGTGCTTTCTCCTATCCAATATAGTATCATTTGCTGTATTCAGTCAGTATATTTAGTAAAAGGGGGGGGTATATTCTTGAGCTGTCTTCATGTGAAAGGCATAGAATTGAGCAGTTTAAACCTAGAAGACAGATGATCTGCCATATCTCCGAACAATCAAAACGATTTGTGATAAGCTAATTCAGTTTGACTTTGTGCTTACTTAGACATAATTCCCTTGTTCGCTTTCCAGTATAGGCTTTAAAAACATGAAGTCTACTTGATATAAATTCTGACTTTTAAGCAACTTCTTAAGACCAGTGACCTTCAGAAATCGGTTGGTGCCAAGATCATCAAAAACTGATTATATTTGACATTCATGCATTATGTATACTTCCTTTAGCAACAAATACACTGGCATTTAAAATCTATTTTGAACAACAGATTACAAGATGCATTGTTCCTAGCTAGGCTGTTCCTCACAGTTCAAAGGATGTTGCTACTTATTTGAAGTATTTTCTGCAGCTTATTTTGGCTGCATGGCCATGGTAAAAAATCAAACAGTATGGAAGCATCGATAAATATGTAGAAGAATACATAAACTGAGGAAAAAAATGTAGTTTTATTATATATTTTTTTGGGGGGGATATTTTATTATAGCAAAAAGTAAAAAATATAGCTTTTTTTTTTTTTCAAAATTGACGCTATTCTTTTGTTTATAGCGCAAAAAATAAAAATCGCAGAGGTGATCAAATACCACCAAAATAAAGCTCTATTTGTGAGAAAAAAAAGGTCGTCAATTTTGTTTGGGTGCAACGTCGCACGACCGTACAATTGTCAATTAAAGTGACACATTACCGAATCGCAAAAAGTGCTCTGGTCAGGAAGGGGGTAAATTCTTCCGGGGCTGAATTGGTTAAAGGGTCTGAAAATTGATTTTCCTGTAATCTGTATGAGGAAAAAAATAATTTCCACACGTTAGTTTCTACAGGGACCACCGAAATGGTTTGCACATTACTCTCATGCCTCGTACACACGATCGGTTTTCCCGATGGTAAAACTGCCATGTTTACTTTTGGTCGGGAAAACCGTCCGTGTGTATGCTTCATAGCAGTTTTCCAGACAGGAAAACTGACCAAAAAAAATTAGAACTTGTCCTTTTTTTTTTTTTTTTTTTTTCGCTGCGATTCTCTGCATTTTTTTGCTCTGCAGTTTTCCTATGGGGAAACACTGCAGTGGAGCATACACGCGGCCGGTTTTCCCGACCAAAGCTGTCATGGCAGTTTTCCTGTTGTAAAATTGGCAGTGTGTACAAGGGGAAAAGCAATCGAACAGTTCTCGGTTTTCCCGACTGACTTTTGCCTACGAGGCATTAGGTCTGCATGAGGATTTAGTAGAAAGAAATGTTCACATGCAGATTCTACAGGGACCGCCAAGGCCATATTGCTAGGAGCCCATTAAATAGAATAAATGAAATTGGTTTGTAGATGTATAGATGCATTTAATGTAGATCTTGCTTTTAATAGGTACAGTATATCTATGTTTTTAATGTGTTTTTGTATCCTTTTTTCTTTTCCTTCAAATATCTTATTACGTTTTTCATGTTAAATACAGTGTACAATTAAGCATTGTATGTTGTGCAACGACATTGTTCGTAAAGTTTTTTTGTGTCCTTTTTTAAAGAGGAAGTAAACTCTGCACTCCTTATCACAATTTTCATCTCATGATATATGATATGAAAATGAATTTGCAATCCTTGCATACTATAATGTATACATAATCACTGTTTACTTACTGTTTTTTAGTAGTTTGTAAAAAATAAATAAAAATCTTCAGGGATTCGGCAGCACCATCTTGAGTACTGTTTCTGACTGATCTTTGGACATAATTTCCGCCCTTTCTTGACTCCCCTGCTATAATCTCGCACATGCGCGATCGCTTTATTATCCAAGCCTCTTTCTCAAGATGATTGCCGCTATAGGAGTCAGTTCACCAGGGCGGTTTACTCATCCTGCCCCGCCCCCTCATGATGTCGAACAGTCACAAGGGAATAATCTGGAAGATGAATGCCCAGTCTTGCGATTCTGCAAAGCTGCGGAACACTCGCTAACGTTATGCTGTGGATGGGGAAACGGCACACTCCGTGTGCCGTGAATTGCAGGGCGGAAAGCGCATGTGTAGGTGACGTAATCAAACTTTACGGAACGGATTGCAAGCAATTGAAACAAGTAATAAGAATTTCACAGGCAGCAATCAATAGGTTTATTTATGAGGAGTACAATGTGCTAAAGTTGCTTTTCGAGATTTTACAACCACTTTACACTGTTCTCCAAAAAGAAAAATAATTAAATAAAATAAAGTAGTTTTTGTGTGTGTGTGTGTATATATATATATATATATATATATATATATATATATATATATATATATATATATATAAGTATGTGTGTGTGTTATATATAGTTGCAATAAAAAGTATGTGAACCCTTTTGGAATGATATGGATTTCTGCACAAATTGGTCATAAAATGTGATCTGATCTTCATCTAAGTCACAACAATAGAAAAAAATTAAATGTTACCATGTTTTTATTGAACACACCATGAAAACATTTTTAAGCCCATAAATGCAGAATCACTACACCGCAACCGTGCACAGTTGCGGGGTAGTTGCAGTGCAGCCCCATTCACCCTCGTTATACCTCCAGTTGCAGCCACAGCATGTAAACACCCTCAGCTGCTGCCTCTGCAGCTAAAGGTGGAGAAGTTGGGGTTGGTAAAAACAGCTCAACCATGTGGTTTTACCGCCCCTATGACATGTGAACAAGCCCTTGGTTCACATCTGTGTAGCTGCATGTAGGGCAGTCCATTAATTTCCGTACCCACAAAATGCAGGGAAACAAGTCCCTAACCCTTTTTTTTTTTTTTAATTGCACTGCGGCAAAAGCACACCATGTTTTCCAATGTGTGGGGGCACCATTAAGAATTAATGATACCCCTAAAGAGCAGAGCATTTGTCTGTGTGTCAGGAATGAGCACGATTTTGCACGTGTTCTGCGAAACACCGTAATGTGAACCAAGCCTTGGACTTGCCTAATAACTGAAAATACTTTTTAAGGGTGCCCCGACTTGAAAAAGGTTGAGAAACACTGGGTCACAGGAGTCGCAGAGAATACCCCTCTCACAGAGCTCTTCAGGTTAGAGCATACTCCTCTCAGAGCTCCCATATCACAGAGAATGCCCCCCTCATAGAGCTCCCAATTGATATTACACACTTGCATAAGATTACAGCACTTGCACTCCCCTTCCCCTCTCCTAGCAGGAAACCTGACAGGTCTGGCCAAAGAGCAGGACTTTTCATGTTAAAGGCAGGTGATTGATTGCTTGGACCGTCTCACTGTCCAGTAACCAATCACCCACTTCTTAACATGAAAAGTCCCGCCCTTTGTCCGGACCTATCATGTTTCCTATCTTTCGTGAATAAGGTAGCAGAGGGGAGGGGAAGTGCAAGTGCGAGTGCTGCGATCTTATGGAAGGGGCAGTCCGCAGGCCGGGTAAATCAACCTGGCGGGCCGAAATTTTAAAACCCCTGGTTTACAGTCAAAGTCCAGACTTAAATCCAATTGAGAATCTGTGGCCAAGACCTGAAAATTACTGTTCCTAGATGATCTCCATCCAATCTGACAGAGCTTCAGCTATTTTGCTAAGAAGAATGGGCAAACATTTTGACTCTCTCTAAATGTGCAAAGCTGGTAGAGACATCCCCAAAAAGACCCCCAGTTGTAATTGCAGAGAAATGTGGGCTGAATACAAATGCACACCACACTTTTCAGATCTTTATTTGTAATAAATGTTGAAAACCATTTATAATTTTCCTTGGGCCGCGTACACACGACCAGTCCATCCAAAGAGAATGGTCCGAAGGACCGTTTTCATCGGTTCACCGCTGAAGCAGACCGATGGTCTGATGTGCGTACACACCATCAGTTCAAAAAAACCGATCGGGTCAGAACGCGGTGACGTAAAACACACGACGTGCTGAAAAAAACGAAGTTCAATGCTTCCAAGCATGCGTCGACTTGATTCTGAGCATGAGCGGGTTTTGCACCGATGCTTTTGTCTACTAACCATCGGTTTTGACTGATGGTCAGCCGTCCATCGGTTCGATTTTAAAGCAAGTTCTCTAATTTTTGTTCGAAGGACAACAGACCGATGGGCCGTACACATTGTTGTGCGAAAAATTAAAGGCATACAACCCCAGTCGCACGCTGCGATCCTCCAACCAAAATCTACTCCAAATCCCTAAAATCAGATACAAGTCTAAAGGAGAAAGGAGATTAGCGGTCCAAGGCCCTCGACTTTGGAACACTTTACCAACCTCTATTCGGTTGGAGGAGAATCACTTGGCCTTTAGGAGAAAGATCAAAACCCATCTCTTCTGAGATCAATGGAGAAATGGTCAAACAAGCGCTCAGAGGCGATTCAGTTCGCATGTGCAGCGCTATATACATTTTTCACTCACTCACTCACTCACTCACACGGTTGGTTTGGACCGATGAAACTGGACTTCAGGCCGTTTTCATTGGTTTGGACCGACCGTGTGTACGCGGCCTTACATGGACCTTATGGTGGTATAAAATATATATGTATAATATACTGTGTATTTGTGTGCAAAAAAAATAATAAATTTATGATAAAAATAATAAATTTATGATAAAATGGCTTTGTAACTTGTGTCAAACTATCCTCAGAGAGAACACATTTGAAACTAACTATTTTAAACCAGTGTTTTTTAATGCAAGACAATTGTCATTTCCCACATCGTACTTGGGGTTTCATATACACCATTGTGCAAGCTATTTTGAGCTCACCTTTTAAGTAAGGACAAGGCAGCTTTGAGATTTTTATGCATACAAGATTTACTAGGATTTTTTCTTTTGGCTTCATTTCGCTAGAAACTTTGCTTGAAAAATGCAATAAATTAATTTAGCTGCTAGCACTTCTTCATTATTTTAATAGTTCATTTAGTGGTTAACACTACATTATCACAGCTTAGCTGACATTAGCAAGGGCACTTTTTGGTTTCTCAGGTTGCTGATTACTGTGCCAAAACAATCCATACATGATGAGAACTAAGTTCCTGCCCCTTTCATTTTCTGTGTGAGTCTTTCTTTTTTATACAGTATTTCACTAATTAATTAACTGCTTTGTAGTAAGTGCCTACATGAATTATTACTGATGCAGTGTGCAAATATTTTCAAATAAAGAAAGATAATAATAAAAATGGTAAATGATTAACAAATGCAAATTTTGAGCAATAACCTTTGAAACTTTATAGCTGGGCTCTGCAGTCAGGTATTTTTAAATGGCGTGCTTGGTTCATTCTGATAAAACACGCCATTTGTGCTTCTTGACATTGGGGACAGAACAAATTTACTGAACTGAGAGGCACAACACACAGGAGCAGACAGTGAAGCCTTCACTTTGCTGTTTGTTGCTCCGGGCTGAACTGAACCAAGGCTGCAGCATCTGTCTGCATTGACACAGCTGCACTTGTTCTCTTGGGTACTTCCCATGAGCAGCCCCTCTCCCCACTGAAGTGCAGCAGTTGTCAGTATTTATTTATGAAGTCTTGTATACAGGAACAAAAAGGAGCAAAAGACTGGTAAAACAAACTATCAAGAGAAATTTGTAGATTTGCCATTGTTGAACCTTTGAAAATGCTAGTTTGTAGTAGTTTCTGAGTCACCCAAAACAGATAAAAAAGTATAGCAATATTCCCCATCAATCCTTGGGTGATGCAACAATGCCATTAGAAACCTGTATGACATGTACAACCATCTGCAGAGGGAATAGACACTCAATAAAACACAGGTCTCTAATTTTAGCAATGTTGTGCTCATTGAACTTGGAGAAAGGAATCTACAGGGAGTACAAAAAACCTTAATTGATTGAGAATCTTCCATTAAAATTCTTTTGTCCAAGTTTATTGAGGGCATAACGTTGTAGTTAGAGACCAGTGCTTCTTCTATTGTGAGCGATAGAGAGATTCTACTAGTGAGAGGGGTCGTGCACTGCAGAGTGTTGTAGGCCTGTCTAGCTCAACTCGTTTTATCACCAAATGACCATAAACACCTACAGTAAAACGAAAACTGCTTCCTTAATGAGGTTCTTTTTCAGTTCCCAAACTATAGTCTCATACTTTTTATTTTTTTACCTTACGGTATTATAGACCTTTATTACTGTAGGCCAGGGGTGCTGAACCCCAGAGCAGATTTTGGCCCCTGGAGCCCTCTGATGTGGCCCATGACCTCAAATCAGGGAAGCTCATGCTCTGGGATGGCAAGCCCAGATTGTGATCAACGGGTAGCCAAACTGCTATCCCAGAGCATCAGAGTGCATGGAGCTAGCGCCAGCACACAGAGGAAGCGTGCAACTGTGGAGGGAGCAGGAGCTGTACAAGCAGACGGGTGCCCCAGCTCCTGTCCCAAGCGTGATACCAAGTGCACTTCACTTGAGACCTTTCTGGCATCCTGGAGAGCGATGCCAGCAGAAGCTGGAAGAGGAAAAGGCCAGTCTATTAAACCTCTGCACTTTTGCAATGGGCATATTAGCATTTATAAAAAAAAGTGTTATTACTGGGCTACTTTTCCTGCTACATTGCTGCACTTAGCCATAGACTTCTATTATATCCTGCAGGTTTGGTGTATTTTCAGAAAGTGCACAACACACTTAAGATGTAATCGAAGTCTATGGCAAAGCACAGCTAACCTGCAGGAAAGCCACAAGTGCACTGTGCTGCACCCACAGTCTGGGTAAACCGCAGTGCATCAGTGTGAAAGCAGCATATGAGTCATTGTGGCCTGCGACCGGTTACCAAATCACTTAAAGCGGAAGTAAACCCATCTATAACCGTTTCATTTCCGGCACGTGCCAGAAATGTAACACTCCCAATGGTTGTGCTCTCAACCAAACTGTCAAACCATCGAATGGCTGGTATCATAACTTATCATATGTGCGGCATCATGGCAGTTGTAGACTAAACAAAGGCAAAGATGACAGCTTCCTTGGCTGAAAACAATAGGGGGGTTTACTTACACTTTAAGTGACCCTCGCTCTTCAAAAGGTTGAGCACCCCTGCCGTATGCTATTATTTTTTTAATATTCTCCGCTTGGAAATATCTTTAAAAATTTCTCTGTGAAATTGTGTTTCATGCCCTGCTGCTTCAGAACGCCATTCTTTAGCTGTGGAGAATTTGTTTTAGCATCTTCATATCATCACCTCCATTATGTTACAGGAAGATGGTGTAAGGGGTTAGCTTGCTAGCGGGGTGTGTGACCCCTTGGATGGGTTCACTACACACTGAATTTATACAGACAGGCAGTCGAAGATGGTTGAAAACAAAGATTTTGGTTTATTCTTCCATCTTGCTGGAAACAAGTGCAAGCATCCAAACAGCATAAACAAAATCAAACATAAAATAAACCCTGGCCACTTGGGGCGTCTATCTTCACCACACAGGAACTTATCTATGGAGTCTGGTACAGCCTAGTGCTGGGCAGACACTGCTGGTCATACAGCAGAAAAACAATAGTCTTTTGATTTTTATCACACAAAAAAATCAATCACTTCCTTACCTCCTCAGAAGACTTTCAGCTACTGCTCTCTTTCACTCAGAAAGCCTCCGAATGCAGCATTTCAGCGGTAATCCTCTGGATTACTTATAGAGGCCTTAATTGCCTCATTCTGAACAGCGGAAGTTTATTTAACACCCTTAGACCTTTTCTGGCTACATCTGCAGCCGACGCCTAATAACAATTGGTGTATTGTCTAAACAAGGCAGAAATGTATCTCCCATCTGTGACACCACCCACAGATTTACCTGACTTCCTGTCACAATGGTCAGTGCTGAGGTGAGATTGCTAGCAAAAATGAATAATGCTTATTTGGCCAAGTCTGTTAGTTTACAAAGTGCCCTGGACATCTTGGTAAAAGCCCTAGTGTCTATAGGAGTGTGCAGTATTTAGGCTCACTGATCAACTGCTACAACTGGAAAAAAAACATGAAATGATAGGTTGTTGGTGCAATATATGTGTGAGTGTTTAACATTTTCTGTGACTTTAGTTAATTTTTTGGTTACAATCTATTTTTTGTTCTTTAATATTAATGGACCTCTAAAAACAATTTTTTGTCATTGAATCAAAATTCAATAAAGTCAATCTGAAGCCTTTTGGATAATTACTTCTACTATTTATTAGACTGTCTTGGGAAACACATTTTTACTGGGTTTCCAAGATAACGTCAACATAATTAACTAGTCGTTTCAAAATGGCACACTGATACTTGGACTCTAGTCTTAAAAAATATTCAGCATCTCTGATCTAAAAACCTTAGATTTGTATAGTTAGTTTCTCTATTCACAGTATAACGGAACACCGATTGCAGTAGCTGTATCTTGGTTCCCTTCATTCCTGTGATCCGTCTGTACTTTGCTGATTGGTGGGTTGGGTAAGGGGATGACTAAATGTGATCAGTGCCCAAGCTGTACCAATTTATTCATCCTTTATTCCAAGCAAGAAGCAGCCAAGTAAAAGGAATACAGAAATAAACTCTGATGTTTAAAACAATGGCTTGAGTCTGCATTTTCCTATATCAATGTTCTACACAGCAGGAGTGACAGCAGAGAGAGGTTTCATTTGCTTGTCTTATCTTTAACTACAAATCATGCATCGGCAAATATATTGGAATACCGTTTTTTATGAGTAACCCACAGTGCTACAATCATTATTCTGCTATGTCTTTTGTCAGGCTCCTTTTTTTTCGGCTGTGAAAGAAGTGACTACTGCTGAAACCATGAGCAGCGATTTTGTTATACTCCCTCCTGCAAAGAGTGGGAACTCTGTCAGATTAAAAACAAAGTAAGTGCAATGCTTCATATAATATACTAACTGCTTCTCCAGATTTTAATAGGAGGAAAAATGTGAAGCCTTAGGGAATTTTTTAAGCCTTGAGAAATTTTAGGTTAGGTTTTTGTTATAACGTAAACCAAGATGTGTTTAAAATAAATGGTATTCTCTGTCACTGTAACTATTGCTATTTTGTTTTAATTGTATTGTAATTTGTAATTCTTGCCTTACCCATACAATAGAGGCAGACGTTTTTTTTGCTGAGCTAGTTCTTTTTTAGAACACAAGTGGCTAATGACCTATCAAGGTCTCTGTATGCTAAGCAACTATTACAGTACATTTTCTTTAGTCCAACGGTTGATGTGACCAGTGGGTCTAAAAGGATGTTAGAGTCGGATTTGGCTTTGTGAGTGTGCTTTCTAAATTCTAGTACACACGGGCCGAATATCGTATGTCATCGGCCAGTTCAATAGAAACCAGCAGACATTTGGTCCGAGTGTACGGCAGCCAGTTTGATAGAAGCTAGTTGCTCAGCCAGCTTCTGTCGAAGGGGCATGACTGAAAAAGGTCTGCCCATTTGGCTCCCGATCAGCGATCTCAGCCAATGACTGAGAGCATTAACCGAAATGTGTTCTGGCGGGTGGCCGTCCCCCTATCATAACACAATAAAACAGGGGAGATCGCTACACTAACTTTGCATAGTTAGTATGCCGGCTCCGACCTGAGCAGTCAGTTGTTTTTTTCAGTCAGCCAGCTAGGTTGAACGAAAAAAAAAAGAATATTGGTGTGTACGAGGTTTAAGGCAGTGACAAATCTACATATGTCATAAAGGTTGCCGTTAGGGTTGGATCAGGTGTACAATCGTGTAACCTAAAGAGGAGTTTCACCCCCCCCATCATTTTTCTTCTTCATCCCTGCTTACCTAATGCGGAGATGGCTACAGTTGAGATACTAACACAGAGGACCCAACTTTGTCCTGCTGGGATCCTCTTCTCTGCAGCTGCCACTGGTCCCGCACTGCCATGTTCCTTTGTGATGCCATTGGAAAACTGTGCCAGATCTTCCAGGTTTTGATGCAGCCTACCAATGTGATGCTAGGCCTGCCCCCCCTCCTCAATTAGTGTATGAGGTGACGTTCGGTGCTCTTGGTGCCTCCTGGGATATAAACTTCACATATTCCAGGGGCACTAATATAATTTGTCTAGGTGAATGACAGATGGGGGGGGGGGTTGGTGGATAGCTGTCTATATGACTGTTGTGATGGGTAGGAAACTGTATATAGAGATGCTTTGGTTGAAGAAAACTATATAAACCTTCTTTGGAAAGAATTGGAGCCGATTATATCGGTGTTGTGAGGAGGGGACAGATGAGAATTATGTATATAGTCAGTGGGGGTACAAACTGTATACAGTATATGGCTAATGTGGGGGTGGTGAGAACTGTATATATGCCCACTGTGGGAGGTGAGTACTGCATAAATGACTGATTTGTAGGAAGAGCGCATACATCGGATCAGAGCCACCTAGTTGTTGGCAACTAGGTTAAATTAACAAACCAGACTGCCTGAGAGTCAGACCTTTTTTTTGGATAGAGTGCAGAGGGATTATAATGCATGTCAGTTGTTATTGCTGTCTGTGCCCCGTTAAGGAGATATACCCTCTCTATTTGTCCTTAATATTATCATTAAAAGTAAAAGAAAATCCCAAATTTTGGGCTGGTACAAGGAAAGTAATAGAGGGAAAATCTTCCAATGGGTACACTAGTTCTAGAGACCTGGGGGCCCCCAAAGAATTCCCCTTGATTTGCAGAGATTTCTTCTCCCTTCCTGTTTGGCTATGAGACAGGCAGAGAAGGGAAATCTCCGAAATGGGACATAGATGGCAAAAAAAAATCTGACAGGGTATATAACCTTCCCATGCTCTATAAAATGGTGAAAAAAAAGCCTATAGTACTACTTTACCAGCTAACCTGTGAAGGAACCTGTGAAAAGCGAGACATAGGAACCACCATCGCTAATTTGTGCGATCCGGCTGTGGGTGGTTGCTGGTGCGGGAACCTGAACACACAGCTCGCTCTAGTGTGAACTGAGCCTTATGGGGTTGATTTACTAAAACTGAAGAGTGCAAAATCTGGTGCATCTGTGAAAAGAAGCAAACCGGCTTCCATTTTTTTTTTTTTCTTTTTGTGAAAACTTAATTAAACTGAAGTAAAGCCTTGTACACACTTCAGTTTACTGAGCGTGTGTATGAGGCTTTCAGGTTTCTCGTCTGGAAATCTGGCCAGAATCTCGACGAGAAAAATAGAGAACCTGCTCTCTATTTTCTCGTTGAGATTCTTGTCGTCCTGTTTCCCGACGAGAAACCCGAGAGTGTGTGTATACTTACCTGTCGCCGTGGAAACCCGTGCATGCTCAAAATGACTGACGCATGCGCGGTAGCTTCCACGGCATAGGTAGGGTGAAGCAAAATGGCGGCGATGGCATCGATTGTGACAAGCGCATGCTCGTCGTATGCGATGACGTCACTGCGTCCTTGCCTTTCAAGAGATCCGCGGTTTGTTTGAAAGGTCTGTGTGTACACTCGGGCGGCAAGAGATTCTTGCCAAGAATCTCGTCGGGGAAAAACTATGTTTTTTTTCCTGACGAGATTCTTGCCCGTGTGTACGAGGCCTCAGGAGCTGATTGGCTACCATGCAGACCTGCGCCAGATTTTGCACTCTTCAGTTTGAGTAAATAAAACCCATTGAGCTGATGCAGAACCTACATGACTGAGATGACTATATAAGAATGACAGCCCTGCAGCCTGCACCTTTGATAGCAGGAGTGGCAGATATTTATCTTTAAAGTGTTACTAAACCCAGGACCCTGCATTCACTATATCTGGTCTCCCACAGTACACAGAACATGGAAAGGCAATTATTTTGCTGCTAATAAACTGCAAAATACCTTTTCTTATCAACAGTATATAGCAGTCTTTTGCGTTCTAACAGTGTGCAGCTGAGCACTGGTTAAAGCTTGTAGGAGGAGTTTTAATTCTCCTCGGACTGTCCTATGAGCCTGCATGACCCCCTGACCCTCTGAACAGTGCTGATTGGCCCTGTGCTGTTCATATGCACCCACCCAAGGGGAAAAATAAAACTCTCTAGCAATACACACCAAACTGAGCATGTGCAGAATGACTCCAAGGCTGTCTTATCAGGAAATGGATTGGGGACTGTGGAAGAAGGGGGTGATGAGCGAAGACAGGTTCAAACAGCCTTTTTACACAATGTGCAGGAATAACCTCTTAGGTTCCACAGTGAGTATAACAAGCATGCTTTACTGCATATACACACTGATTTTACTGTTGTGGGTTTAGTAACACTTTCAAGGCCCAGTTTCTTGTGGCTGCTTAGGCAATATGGTGCTAGTTGTTTCCCTGCACGCACACATGTCTGTGAACAGGACAAAGGCAGAACACATTCCTTTAAATTACTGAATAATGTTTATTCTATGTTGTCTGTTTAGGAATATTCGAGAACTTCGTATGGAAACAGTACAGCTTGAGATGCAAAATGAGGAAATGGAGCAGAAGCTGATCCAGTTGCGCCAGAGCATGAGCAGAGAGAAGGAGGAAAGGGAGTATGTGAATTATAACCTACAGCTTTTCCCATTTCTATATACACAACGATACATGCTGAAAATAACCAGTTGCCGTTGTACTTTGTTGCACTGACACATTGTTCTCACTCCAGTGTAAATAGAAACAATCCTTTTCTTTCAGCAGAAGGATTACTCCAGCCAGCAGTTGCTGTGGTAATCATCCGACAGTTCATGTTTCACTGACTCACTGTGCTATGAAAAAGATTTTCAGCCGCTTTTTTACTTGCAGATTTTTCTGAATATCTAATACTGCTTCTTGTCGTCTCTGCAATGATTCTTCCAGAGGATTTAGGATACAGCAGAGGATGGGAAAATGATTTACAGCAGGACTTCTCTCGATATCTTCTGACTGATATAAACTATTTTTCATTACACAGCTAGCTCCAGAAGTGTGTATGCAGGGATGGAACTATAAATGACCAGGCTTAAAGAGGGTGATGGCTGTTCACCCTTCCGGATCTTATTAAATGCCACCAGTGTCAATCTAAAGAGATGCTGTAAACCCTCTTACACTTTTCTACAACATATAATACATACTATATATATATATATATATATATATATATATATATATATATATATATATATATATATATATATATATATATATTAGGGCTGTGCGTTAAACGCGATATTAACGGCGTTAACGCAAACCCATGTTAACGCCGTCTTAATTTTGTCGCGCGATTAACGCAGGAGCCCTCGGGTGGACATGCAGAGTGTGCAGCGGCGCGGCGCGGCTTACCTTTTCGCTGGATTCACAGACAAGTTACTCACCTTGTCCCTGGATCCAGCGATGCCACCCCGCTGTGTGATCGAGCGGGTCCTCCTTGCTTGGCGGGTCCTCCTCGCTTGGCGGGTCCTCCTCGCTCGATTCACAGTGCCTGTGTGACGCCGAGCTCCGTTCCCTGCGACGTTACGACGCACGGGAGCGGAGAACGGCGCCAAATTTAAAAAAGTAAACAAACACAATACACACAGTATACTGTAATCTTATAGATTACAGTACTGTATGTAAAAAATACACACCCCCCTTGTCCCTAGTGGTCTGCCCAGTGCCCTACATGTTCTTTTATAAAATAAAAACTATTCTTTCTGCCTGAAAAACTGTAGATTGTCCAAAAGTGTCCCTTTATGTCAAAAATGGTTTTAGATCAGCTAGAAAACAGCGATAATAAATTATAATCACTTGCAGAATTGTGCGATATTTGTGGGGAAATTCGTCATAAATTAGAGCGATTAATCGTGAGTTAACTATGACATTAATGCGATTAATCGCGATTAAAAATTTTAATCGTTTGACAGCACTAATATATATATATTTAAGCTGAGATTGTAGCTACACCTTTTTGCTGTGTGGAAGTTGTATTTTTGACATTTTAATTAGACTGGGTTCAAATACATGTGCACTTACCCAAGTACTGAAGCATGTAAGGGCTCATTTAGATTTGGCATCTAGGGCCGAAACAACTAATCGATTAATCGATTATGAAAATAGTTGTCAACTATTTTCATAATCGATTAATCGGCCAGTTGATTAGTTGGCCTGCATATAGAATGCATTATTTGTTTACATATCAGGAAATACAGTGCAGAACACGTTCAGTACAGTACACCATCCATACATGTCACTAAGTGTCTGAGAATTTGTGAAAGTGTGAGGCGCAATGCCTCATGGGACATGTAGTCCTGGGCAGGAAGTGAGTGGTTCTAAAGGCAGAAGTTTTTTTTACCTTGCTATAGCGGACGCTCTATACTATACTTTGCAGCTTGCTATTGAGGCACTCTGAAGGCAGGAGGAGCCAGAAAAAAAAAAAAAATCACTAAAGACTCTGTGCAGGGAAGATCAGCATCTGAACCCAGAGAAAGTGGAGGTAATAGAAGGCATTACAATTACTGTAGTTCGTTATTTATATTTACCACTGCGTATAGATATGCAAGAATAAATTGCCTTTTTTTATATTAACTAAATTGTACACCACACTTAAAGATTATCCGATTACTCAAAACAATAATCGGCCAACTAATCGATTATAAATATAATCGTTAGTTGCAGCCCTATTGCCATTTTTTGCTGCCCCCAATTGCAACTGTCCCCCTTAAGACCCCTTTTACACTGGGGCCACTCCTGTGCGTTGGCGGTGGAGCGCTGCTCGTTTTAGCAGTGCTTTTCACCCCAAAGAAGGGGTTAAAAACACCTGTGTTGCGGTACTCCCAAAACCGCTCCCAAACCGCCCCAAAGATGCTGCTTGCAGGACTTTTTCTAATGCCTGTAATGGAATGTATAAATCACTCATTCCATTTTCTTTAAGTAGAGCCGATCGGCTGCTCCTCTGACGGGGGGGTTTGTGCTGATCGATAATTAGCGCAGCCCCCCGAGGATGCCCAGACTAGACCACCAGGGATGCCCACCACCAGGTATGCCACCCTAGACCACAATGGATGCCAATCAGTGCCCACAATGGATGCCAATCTGTGCCCACAATGGGCATCACTGATTGGTAGGCATTGTTTGGCACTGATTGGCATCCATCAGTACAATATATTACAGTACATTCGTGCCAACTATCAATGCCCATCTGTGCTGCCCATCTGTGCCGCCTATCTGTGCCCATCTGTGCCGCCTATCTGTGCCCATCTGTGCCGCCTATCTGTGCCGCCCATCTGTGCCGCCTATCTGTGCCGCCTATCTGTGCCGCCTATCTGTGCCCATCTGTGCCGCATATCTGTGCCCATCTGTGCCGCCTATCTGTGCCCATCCGTGCCACCTATCTGTGCCGCCTATCAGTGCCACCTCATTGGTGCCCATCAGTGCAGCCCCATGAGTGCCCATCAGTGCAGCCCCATCAGTGCCCATCAGTGAAGGAGAAAATGTACTTATTTACAAAGTTTTGTAACAGAAGCAAAAAAAAAAAGCATTTTGTTTTTCAAATTTTTTGGTCTTTTTATCATATTTTTTGCAGAAAATTTAAATCCCAGAGGTGATCAAATACCACCAAAAGAAAGCTATATTTGTGGGAACAAAATGATACAAATTTAGTTTGGGTACAGTGTAGCACGACCGCGCAATTGTCATTCAAAGAGCAACAGCGCTGAAAGCTGAAAATTGGTCTGGGCAGGAAGGTGTATAAGTGCCCTGTATGGAAGTGGTTAAAGCTCTTCCTAAATTACCTGGGTGGTCATATTACCTGTTCCTCTTCAATGTCCTACAAGCACATCGCCCGAGTATGAAAGCACTCAGACGGCATAGGAGGCAGATTTCAGGTGCTTTACAGCCACTAGTTCTAGTGCTAAAACGCCTGAAAACTGCCTTGTGTAAAAGGAGTCTAAGCTACAATGGTCAGTGAACAGGGATGTTTACATGCTGCGACCGTGATGCTTTGCTTCCGTTATTGGCAAAGTTAACCAGACTTGTAGCACTCGGTTGGCCAGCTCAATACTGCACATTTAAGTAAATGAGGAATTGCCACAAACGCTGTGCAACCATGCGGTTGCCGCATGTTTGTCAGCAAAAATGGGGTTAAAACAAGTGGTGAGTAGACGTCACAATACTTCCTCGCCACATGTCAGTAGCCTCTGCACAGTGATGCAAACACGGATTGGGCTTCAGAAGCAAGGGAAATTTAGATGCATGTCTAGCAGTTGCCCTACATCTGCCATATGTGAACATCTGCATGTAGACACCTACATACAGTATACACTCACTGGCTACTTTATTAGGTAAACATGTTCAATTGCTTTGGAACACAAATTGCTAATCGGCCAATCACATGGCCTTCAACTCAATGCATTTAGACATCTATATGTGGTGAAAATGACTTGCTGAAGTTCAAACCAAGCATCAGAAATTTGAATTTAAGGGACTTTGAACATGGCATGGTTGTTGGTGCCAGATGGGCTGGTCTGAGTATTTCAAAAACTTTGCGATCTACTGGTATTTTCACACACAACCATCTCTAGAGTTTATAGAGAAAATATCCAGTGAGTGCCAGTTGTGTGGATGAAAATGCCTTGCTGTCAGAGGTCAGAGGAGAATGGGCAGACTGGTTCAAGGTGATAGAAAGGCAACAGTAACTCAAATAACCACGTTTTTTACAAGCAAGGTATGCAGAATACCATCTCTGAACACATCGGGGAGGCTCTCCTCTCTCTTCCAATATGATCGCTCTGACAAACCCAGGCTGCCGGCAGTGCTCGCTCTCTCCCGCCCCCAGGCCCACACTCGCCACCCCTTAAATACACTCACAAAATGCGAGCAGGCGAGTGGATTTTTTGAGGTCTGGACTGGATATACATTATGAGACTGCTAGAAATCACTGCTAATAGGGCACCTTTACAAATCAGTGCTTCTACATTTGTGATCTCAACAGCCCCCTTAAAATTACGTGTACCAGGTTTGCTATTACTCTCAGGATGATCCATTATAAAGGAAAAGAGGGAAAAAAACGAAACCGAGGGAAAGTATATACATCACAGCAGAAAGTCCAGTCCTTTAGAATACAGTCTAAAGGATATTGTTTTATCACTGCCAGGAGTCAGAACCTAGCTAAGGAAAACAAAAGGTTTAATGAAAGGAACACCACTCCAGGTAAGCAATCGCTGCAATCTGGATGTGCTGGGTGCAAGCCGCAGCTCGCCACCGATGATCAATAAAAAAGAAAGGAAGGCTGCACAACAGGAACGATCCAACATAGTTTATTTAAAAAAAAAAGTCAAATGACGGCCACCAAGACAATGACACAGGACCCAGGAGGTGACGCGTTTCACACTGTCAACAGTGCTCCTCCTGGGTTCTGTGTCATTGTCTTGGTGGCTGTCATTTTACTTTTTTTTTTTTTTTAAATAAACTACGTTGGATCGTTCCTGTTGTTCAGCCTTCCTTTCTTTTTCAAGGGAAACAAATGTTACTGTCTGTAGGGTCACAGAGGACAACACAATAAGTGCTAAAGGTACACATGCAGTCCTCTGAGCTGCAGGATGGACACCAGGGGTGTAAAGGACTAAATAAAACTTGTAGCCAGTGAACTCTGGAGTGCCACTTGTTGGTTGAGCCTGCTCAAAGTATAATGTTTATTTGCAAAGATACAGTATTTACCTGAATAAAAAGAAATACGTTTTTTTTTTTATTATTATTCAAGTCTCATCTTTAGTCCTAAACATAATAAAGAAAAGAGGAAGTTCAGAAATTACTAATTTGACACTTAAAGTGGAGTTCCACCCATAAATATAACATTACATCAGTAGTTTTAAAAAAATGTCATTAGTCCTTTACAATTTTTTTTTTTTTTTTTAGATGCCTTCAAAGTGTTGTTGCTAGGCAGAATAGTTAATCTTCCCACTTCCTGCACCTAGGTGCTTAATGCTTCCTAACCTACACCGCACAGACTCCTGGGAATGTAGTGGGTGTAACTTTCCAGGAGTCTGTGCACTCCCCAGTCTCAAAGAATCATGTGACTTGGACAGTACAGGTGCTGAAACCTGATCTGACACTGCTTGTGCAGCACTGAGCATGTGCGAGATTTGCAAGCCTGAAATCCAGGAAGTCATACAGTCTGGCTTCATGATGCCCACACTTAAGATGGCCCCAGTCAATTTCTATTTTATAAAGTGTCTAAATGCTGTAACAACCTAACAAAACGGACCTTAGTTTACAGACTAACTTTACTAGAATACATTAAGCTTGTGTATTACAGGGGTATTTATATTTAAAAAGTGAAATTGTGGCCGGAACTCCGCTTTAACTGAAGAAATGAAAGCAGTTGAATTAAAGCAGAATCAAACTGATGAAACACACACAAAAAAAAACAAAAAAACGAATGGGCCCCTGAAAAGTTTTTTGCAGTAATGTAAAAGTAAATGCAGCATGTTTGCACATTATGATAGACTTGCCTAGCAAAGCAGCCTTTCTCCAGCACTGTGATACCTGCGCTCCCCTCCATCGCATGTGTTTCAGTCTACTCCCAGGCATCTTCTGGGTTTGGGATCTTCTGCCATCTTGATTGATGAGGTAATTGCCTCTCATTGGCATGAGTTTCTTAGTTCTGACACAGAATCATTGTGAAATTATATCCTGAGCTGTGCATGCTCAGCCCGGTGCTCATACAGAATAAAAATGCTCAGAGCCAACTAGAAGCATCTAGGGACTTAACTGTCTCTTCTGGTATAAGAAAAGCTTGCCTGTTAACATTTTCACTCTTTCGACGTTATTTGAGTCTTTGTGCAGCAATTAATCAGAATAGAGTGCAGGTAAGGCTTTTTTCACACTTGTGCGACCTGAAAGTCACAATTTTTTGCTGCGACTTTGTTGTGACTTTAAGCAATGCCTGTGTAAACAGGAGGTCTATGGACAGAAGTAATAAATATTTGGTCTGGTAACTGAGTGACTATACACATTAGATGAACAATATACACCCACCGATTCACTTTGTTTTAGTGGCTTTTGCTGACTTTTATAGTGACTTGTTATATGTGCTGACATATGGACAAGTACAGCTGGAGCCGTTTGTCTCCATTATTTCCCATATAATTACAAACTCATGCATTTCTAGGGATATATTGATTTTGTAATGTAATGTAAATATTATATGCACGTAATGGTCTATTGATTTGATCACCTCTTTATGGATAAACCAAGACACAGCATTTTAGTCTTGTTCTAATGTGATGTGTAATGATGGTGATGGAGATAAGTCAAAAAGAAAAAGGAGAGTTTGGTAAAGGGGGTGAGGGTCTTCTGAGGAATTTAAGCAGTGAAAATCCACAGACCCAATAAAGTGTTTTTTTACCAGTATGTGGATCCTAAAAAAGGAATTGGTGGCTCAGACTTTGATATGTGTAAGGCCCCGTACACACCATAGAATCCATCCGCAGATAAATCCCAGCAAATGGGTTTCAGCGGATAGATCCTATGGTGTGTACACGCCAGCGGATCTTTTTCCGCGGATATATCTCCCCTGGGATGGATTCCAGCAGATCGGATATTTGCTGACATGCAGAACATATCCATCTGCTGGAGTCCATCCCAACAGATGGATCCGCTGGTCTGTACAGACTCACCGGATCCATCCGTCCGAAGGGATCCCCCGCATGCGTCGTAATGATTCGACGCATGCGTGGAATTCCTCATATGGCAGCGTCACGCACGTCGCCGCGTCATAATCGCGGCGACGGCGCGACGCGTCATCGCCAGAGGATTTCGGCGCGGATTTCAATGCGATGGTAAGTACACTCCATCGCATTAAAATCTGCTGAAATCCTCGAGAGGATTTATCCGCGGAAACGGTCCGCTGGACCGTATTCGCGGATAAATTCTATCGTGTGTATGGGGCCTTAGAAATAGCATTCCATATACACACTTGACTGGAATGGAAACCAACAGAGGATAATAAAACAGATTAGTAGAGACATGGAGGGGAATTGGTAAGACTGGAACAGTCACAATCAGAGGCAGATGGGCATTGCAACCAATCAACAGGGCCATCTTTAAGGCAGGGAAAAAGGGGAAGCCAATTATCCCAGTTTAAATTCCCTTGTCCTTTGAAGTTTTAGTCCTTTGCTGTGTCCTGATATCTCAGTGTGAAGTGCTGCTTCTAATGCTGCCCAGCTCTTTCCTATTGTTCAGATGACTCGCCTGCAGACCCTGTGCTTACATGTAAAAAAACGTCATTCATATGTACATAGCGGGAGCATTCATATGTAAATATCGACAGCATTCATATGTAAATAGTACGTGGTAATGATATGCTGTAACCTCTGGCAACCAATCATTTCCTGATCTGATACAGTAAACTGATTTTTAGTCTAGCTGATATTTATTGTATGACAGAGCAGGTGGAGAGCAAAATTGCCAGGGAGGGGGGGGGTGTGCAAGATTTTTTTTGCCCAGGGTCCAATCCACATTAAAGATGGCCCTGACAATTAATTTCTACTTTTTTTTTTTTTTTTTTTTTTAAACGCTTATTTGAACAAGCCAAAGTTAGAAGCTGATTGGTTACTACGCACAGCTGCTCCAGTTTTAGAAAATTGCCCCACTTAATAGATAACCGCATTGAAGCAGAGATATTGCGTTGAAGATTGTATTGTACTGTAATTGTTCCTTGTTCCTGAAATCATGAAAAAATTGGAATGTAACTGGCCCACTTCTTGGTGTCCTTCATTTTCATCATCATTTCATAGCCATTGACCCTATAAAGGCCATGGTGAAAGTTTTCCTGGACACAATGGGCTGGATTCAGGTAGAATTGCGTTTTTTTTTTTTTTTTACGGAGGCGCAGGGCAACAATTTTGCCCTGCGCCCCCGCAAAATTACTGCGCTGCCCTTGATTCACGGAGCAGTAGCTCCGTAAATTGCGTGGGCGCGCCGGCAAAATGCCCGGCCTAAGCGCGTGCAATTTAAATGATCCCGTAGGGGGCGGGAATCATTCAAATTAGGCGCGTTCCCGCGCCGATCGTAGAGCGCATGCTCCGTCGGGAAACTTTCCCGACGTGCATTGCGGCAAATGACGTCGCAAGGACGTCATTTGCTTCAAAGTGAACGTGAATGGCGTCCAGCGCCATTCACGAATCACTTACGCAAAGTACGTAAATTTGAAATTTCGCGACGCGGGAACGACGGGTATACGTAACATTGGCTGCCCCTGCTAATAGCCAAAGACGCCGTACGGAAACAACGTAAACTGCGTACGCAGGGCTCGCGCAACGTTGTGAATCGGCGTTAGTATGCAATTTGCATACTATACGCTGAGCACAACGGGAACGCCACCTAGCGGCCATCGCAAGAATGCAGCCTAAGATATGCGGGCATAAGAGCCTTATGCCGCGCATATCTTGGGCTGCAGTCGGTGTAACGAGGTTCCTGAATCAGGAGCATTCGTTACGCCGGGGCAAGTAAGCAATTGCGCCTGTGTAACTATGGTTACACAGGCGCAATTGCTTCTTGAATCCAGCCCAATGTTTTTCTAACTATACCAGGATGTTCTTGGCACAGAAGGAAGGTATAATGCTTCCAGCATTTTGTTTGCCATGGAACCTCTTCCCAATAAATTGTGCTAGGAACAGCTTCATCGGTTGCACCCACTTGGAATCCATATAGGATGATCAAATCAGATGAGTTTTCTCTTCTCGGTGCACTCAATTTTACATTAATGATGTCCCTGAAATAAAATACAATTTTATGTACGGTATTTATCTTTCTCTTTTGCAGACGATCAAATGGATATCATTGGAAATCTGGAAAAATTGGAAATCAAACTCAAAACCACAAAAAGGAAAATGTTGCTAAGGTACCTGTTACAATATATGACAAACCGTAAATATAGCAGAAAATGTTAATGTATGATGAGTGGAAATACTGTTTATTTTATAAGTACCTATCTACTTCGGGATTGATTTACTAAAGGCAGATAGACTGTGCAGTTGCTCCAAAGCTTAGTAAATGAGCAGAAGCTCTGCTGACTTTCATCATCCAATCATGTGCAAGCAAAAATGCTTTTTTTTTCTTTATTTTCCTTGCACGTGATTGGGTATTCTTCGCAAAGTGAAGCTTTATCTCATTTACTAAGCTCTGGTCTATTTGCCTTTAGTACGTCAACCCCTTTATTTCTGTAGAATCTCTGTATTCTCCCATAGCAACCATTATGAATAAAAAATGTAATTCTCCAATTTCTCCAATCTCCAATTGTAATTTTTTTGTGTGCATCTGAATTGGACTCACCACCATTAGGCAAAACAGTCGGTTTATATGAAAGAAACGTTGAGCAATGAAACCCACTATGTTTGTGACAGCTGTCACTCATACTCTGTCTTGCTTCATTGATCCTGTTTTTCATAATTCACTTTTTGTTTATTTTAGGCTTCTTCAGGGAAAGTGAAGCTAAAAGTTCTCAAAAATCCAATTCCAGGTAAAATTCTACATACATAGGCAGCAACCTCGGGCAAGAAGTAAATTTATTCAATCAACTCTTATTTATAATTAAGGACACAATATGGCAGTGCTAGATTAAGAGAAAAATCATACTTAATATGGTTTTCCTAATTAAAATCCATTGCAGCTAGATGTAGCAGCCCTCTTAAGCCTTGTACACACAATCAGTCCATCCGATGAGAACGGTCTGAAGGACCGTTGTCATCGGTTAACCGATGAAGCTCACTGATGGTCCGTCGCGCCTACACACCATCGGTTAAAAAAAAAACGTGCCAGAACGCGGTGACGTAAAACACAACGATGTGCTGAAAAAAACAAAGTTCAATGCTTCCAAGCATGCGTCGACTTGATTCTGAGCATGCGTTGATTTTTAACAGATGGTCGTGCCTACTAACGATCGGTTTTGACCTGTCGGTTACATTTAAAGCAAGTTAGTTTTTTTTAACCGATGGTTAAATAACCTATGGGGCCCACACACAATCGGTTTTGACCAATGAAAACGGTCCATCAGACCATTGTCCTCTGGTTGACCTATCGTGTGTACGAGACCTAACAGTGCTTCTGGGTGGCACCACAGTCAACAGGTTGGTATGTGAATTTGTTTACATTGTTCATTTGTGACTGTATTGTACCTTTCTGTGTTGCCTGTGCTTTTGTAGGGGAATAGAAGGAGGATGTCTATAGGCATAATGAGCTACAAATTGTCCACGGTCCAACCCCCCCCCCCCAAAAAAAAAACACTTGTGGTGTCAAGTTCCATTGTTCCCCAGTGTAACAAGGTCCAGAAAGAATATAGGTCATTTGACCATTCATCACCTGTTCCATGACAAGGACCTATATATTTTTTCCTCTTTGAAATATAACACTGGCCAAATAACTCAGAAAATGTACATACAGGTATGTGGCCAATATGCAGTGATGTGGCGGGTACACGCGTGCCCCGGCAGAGCCACCTTGTGGACATCATATGTCAACAGGCGGGATGGGAAGTGGTTAAAAGTCAAAGTAAACTCACCTATCCATGTCTCCATGCTTTGTTTTGCTGGAACATCACTTTGAAAAGCATCCCTTCGCATTTCTGGATGGGGGTCTTCTTGATTTAAGGGCAAATGATTCATGTAACATTCATTTATTTCCTGGAATCCATCTTCCCTTAGCTCAGGCATGTAGGCTTAGCTGAGAAGACCCCTCCTCCCCGTCTGAAGACTCCTGGGATGTATGACATAATTTGCCTAGGCATAGAATGTAGGAAGTAGCTGAAGAAGTGTAAAAAAAAAGTTTAAAGCCAGTGAAGGTAATATACCTTTTTATCTATTTACTAATGCTAGCAGCATAAGGATTAAAAATAGCCAATGTTGATTGAGAGGGTGAAGTTCCACTTAAACCATTTCAGCTCCAGAAGTTTTTACTCCCTTCCTGACCAGGCCATTTTTTGCGATACGGCACTGCGACGCTTTAACTGACAAGTGCACGATCGTGCAATGCTGTACTTGCATAAACTTGATGTCATTTTTTCCCACAAATATAGCTTGCTTTTGGTGTTATTTGATCAACTCTCAACATTCTAAATGTAGCACTGATCACTGTTTTGGTGTCACTGGTAGGGAAGAGGTTAATATCAGGGGCAATTAAGGGGTTAACTGTGTTCACTATGAGTGTTTTCTTACTGTGTGGGGGACGGGTGCACTCAAGGAAGAAAGGCATCTGTTTCTGATTAGCAGGAATCACAGATGTAGCTCCCTGTCTGACAGAACGACAGTCTGCCTTAATTACATAAGCAGACCATCGTTCTGTCTCTCCAGCGAGCGTTTGCGGGTGGTCGACAGCCATCGTGGCCGCCAGATTCGATGATTGGCTCCCGCTGTGTCCAATCACAATATCACAGGTATGTGATATTGCGCTTAAGGGCAGCCCTGCCGCAGTAAATGTATGTGGGTCGGTGCTTAAAGTGGTTGTAAACTCTTACATATACATAGTGAAGTTACTGGCCTCAGATGATACACAGATATTAAACAAATCCTCCTACATTAGTTGTACCTGTTTTATTTGCAGTTTGCTCTTCTCTACATCTGTTCAAAGTGCAGAATTTTTAAAGCTTATCTGAGCTTTCAGAAAAATGGGGCAAAGAGTCAAAGTCACACTCTGCAGAAATCAGTAAAAGGAATTCTGAGGGCTGATTGGAGGGAAGGGACACACCTTCGCAAAGGAACAGAGATGAGGCTTGCAATCACAGGCTGTGTGCTGAAAGTTCCTCCCTTGTCACCTTTTCATCTTCTTGATGCCTGGAAAACTTGTCCAAAGTGATACATGCAGATAGCAGAGGAACAAAGCAACATACATAAATGAAAGTGTGTGCTCTTAATTGAGATAAGTGCACACTATAGAGAGATATTCTTTGTTCATATTTCATATCTGAGGTTTACAACCAGTTTAAGTCCAATAATTTTTTACTGTTGCATCTCTTGTTGGGTAGCCATTGCTTTCTTACAAAGGCTGTCATGATTATTAACCATTCCACATAAGCAGTGCACAACTCCCTCTGGAGCACAACCTCAGAGTGAAGGGTCTTCCGTGAAGCCACTGGCAGTATGAATGTTACACTGCTGATGCCTCAAAGTGCAAGATATGGCGGTAGTAGTTTTTGTCAGAAAAGCTTTATTAGTTTTGTACAAACTTACAGGTTCCAGAACCAGTCAGATATCCAAATACATTTGTTACATATAGTTACAATAACACAGAACAAACTATCAAAAGTTAAACCAGTCAAGGATTGATGGAGTTGTTGCTACCAACCGAGCTAAGCCACACGGCTCTCCCCAAAGTTTGAATCTACCAACTTAAAAGAAAAACACCATATAGAATTACAGGAACATGGTTTAACCAGGCATTTCTATATATAAAGTACAGAAAAGAGCAGCATATTACCCCAGCAATCTATCCATGACTAATTCTATTGGAGCCAGGCCGAATATCCAGCCACCCACCCCACACTTTCTCAAATATATTCAGGCATCCTCCATGTTAGTAAATAACACATTCATATCTAAGGATGGTCCCCGTATGATTTACCCATTCCTTAAGGGTAGGAGGGTAGGCACTTTTCCAGTGAAGCAAGTTGACTCTGTGTGCCTAAAAACAAGGCTCTGGAGACTGCTTCCTTAAAAGGGTTGTAAAGGTTTGTGTTTTTTTCACTTTAATGCATCCTATGGCAATGACGGCCCTCCTAGCCCCCCATTTTACTTACCTGAGCCTGTTCACCTGCTGTGCGCGTGTTCATTGTCCTCTTCTCCACAGAGTCTGGCCGTTGATTGGATAGATTGATAGCAGTGCAGCCATTGGCTCGTGCTGCTGTTAATCACTTGCAATGACGCGGCGCAACCGGGGGGGGGGGGGGGGGGGCGAGTAATACAGTCGACAGCTATAGCCGCCTGCTGTATCACGGGAGCACTCCTGCAAGCTAACCCCCTTGGGAGAGCGCTTCCCATGAAGGGGCTTAGCTCTTGTGGGAAGGAGCAGAGACAGCCGCAGAGTGACCCCAGAAGACGAGGATCGGGGCCACTCTGTGCAAAACAAACTGCACAGTGGAGGTAGGTATGATATGTTTGTTATTTTAAAAATAAAAATAAAAAAATAAACCTTACAAACCCTTTGACAAAAGCATCTGGTACTACTTTATCTGAAATACCCAATAGCAGGGGCAGACTGACCATTGGGGCTCTCGGGCACTGCCCATTCCACTAGGGGGCCCCATCAGGGTTGCCAGGCTCAGTAAAACCAGAGACAGTATGTAAAAATCATTTTTTTTTTCTCCGAAACCAACAAGCTTTTGATGTGAAAATCCCGAGATTTTAGCTGCTTCACCTCTGCGCTCCCTCTTGACGTGGTGGCCATCTGTAAGCCCAGGGGCCCCATAATCTTCTATTGCCCGGGGGCCCCATGAGTTGTCAGTCTGCCTCTGCCCAATAGACAACACTTTAGATCAAAGGTTATAATGCTTGATTAATAGTACAAAGTATGGATTCCCAGTATCTATGTCGTTTTGGACAGTGCCATCATAACACATGGAAAAGATCTCCATGATCCCTACTACATTTAGGACAAGAAGGGCCATGGAGAAGTCCCATCCTAATCAATTTGAGAGGGGTATAATATACGCTCAACAAAATGTACAGTTTTGAAAAGCCCTGGGATGTATTTAAAGAACTAGCATGTACCGCCTCTAGTGCCATCTCCCATTGCTCACTGGGTTAATTCCCCCAAATCTGGCTGCCACTGTTCCATAGCCTTGCAGAGATTATACTTCCATGGAGGTGATAGTTGACCAACAAATAAACATGCCAATGGGCAGAAGTGTAATTGGACAGGTAAGAGATCAAGGCAGGCAGCAGACAGAAGCAAGGTCTAACAAGGAGTCAAGGCAGGCAGCAGACAGAAGCAAGGTCTAACAAGGTGTCAAGGCAGGCAGCAGACAGAAGCAAGGTCTAACAAGGAGTCAAGGCATGTGGCAGACAAGCAAAGTTCAATTAAGCTGAGGTCAGATTCTAAAAAATAAAGCAGCATTGCAGTGTCCGAAATGGTCCAACGATGGTAATAGGGAAAAAATGAGTGTGAATTGATTATTATAGAGGCAGTGAACAATTGCTGATGATAGGCAAGGCATTCTGGTCTTTTTTTTGGTGGCAATAACAAATGCTCAGACAATGGTGTTTCCACCCTGACATGGTAAAATCCCCTCTTTATTCTGTATATTGCCACATGAGTTGCATTATATAACTTTCTGTTGCTATGTATCAATGCTTCTAGGGTTTTGTTTTTAGTGGCACCTGTTCTTTTCCAAGCTGTCCTCCTTAATTAAAGAAAAGAGAGATGCCACCTTTAATTGCGAAACAATTAGTGAACGTATGCAGTCATATTGCTGTCATTTATCAGCCTCATTGGAGGTTTTATCTAATTTTGTCCTCTTAGTAAATTGGCCCCATATTTCACTTGCAGTTATGACTTCCTGCTTCCATTAGTCAGATGCACTGTGATTTATTCAATTTCCATGTGCTGGCCTCTTGTCAATAACCATACCTGTTAAATTAAACTAATGCATTGCTGCATATGTTAACTAGTGGCTTGTGAAGGAACAAATATTGAATACTCCAAGCTTCTGTTAATCGCAGACTGCACATTGAAGAATAATTTGTGACTGTGGATTGCCAGTAAGTGACGTGTTTCTGCCAGAGTACAGGACACCTAATATATTACAGGTGATTGAATGCTTTCCTCAGTCGTCCGTGCTATTCTTTGTGCATGACTTGAACTGTATTATGTTTTTTCAAGAGCCTGAGAAACTGAAGACATCAGGGCCTGCACATATGCCAACCACTGAGAAACCCAGATTAAAGGGGAAAGCTTGTGGACAATGTGAAAATAAAAGCGCAATATTGGTATGTATAAATAGTTTGATGAAAAATTAACTTGTTTTTGAAGGCTTACTAAGTTACAACAGAGTGCAGTATCCACTACCAACCAATCATGTTCATTATTGATTGTTATGCGTTTCTACACATCGCTGCTATTAGGTTTACTAAGGTACAACAAAGTGCAGTATCTACTTCCAACCAATCATTTTCAGTATTGATTGCTTTGAGTTTCTGCACATCACTGCTATTTACTCTTTCTTAATAAATAACCCCAAACATCTGTCTTTCTATGGAGAACCTTTCTAAAGTACCTGACAGTAGAATATACCATGGACGGGACTTTACAGAATGCTTTAATGGGAAGATTGATTTTTTTTCTATAACCTACTAAGTAAGGTCACTGAGGAGAATTTTTTAATACAATTGCGTCCTTTTTACAGCTGTCAAATCTTTCATTCCTGGATATCCCTGTTGTCAAAACACCTTTGATGTGGACTAATATTCCCGTGGCGTGGCACCTTTAACACCAGAGTAGCACCAAAGTTGCAGCTGTTTATGCAAATAAAATGATTGCAAATCAGACGCAAATCATATAAGTGATCAGGTTTTAAATTGGCACAAAATCTCATAAAATTTATAATTTATTATTTACCAGTAGGTCTAAAGGCAGAAGTTTTTTTTACCTTAATGCACTCCCTGCATTAAAAACATTTTTGTGTGCAGCTATCCCTGGCATCTCCCCCTTATACTTACCTGGGCCCCATCTCAATCCAGTGCTGTGGCCAAGAGCAGCAGCTCTCTTCGCTCTCTCCCTCCTTACAGGGCAGATTGATAGCAGCCCAAATTTTAGAGTGGCCTTTTATTGTGACCAGCCTAAGGCACACCTGTGCAATAATCATGCTGTCTAATCAGCATCTTGATATCCCACACCGGTGAGGTGGATGGATTATCTTGGCAAAGGAGAAGTGCTCACTAACACAGATTTGTGAACAATATCTGAGAGAAATAGGTCTTTTGTGTACATAGAACAAGTCACAGATCTTTAAGTTCAGCTCATGATAAATAGGGGCAAACACAAAAGTGTTGTGTTTTTGTAATTTTGCTTAGTGTATATACATTAAATGGAGCCATAGAAATTATTATTAAAATATCTTAGTGAATGGTTTTAATGCTCAAAATTATGAAATATAGCACGCATGCGTTGGATTTATAGACAGACTCTCACCAGCAGATGATAAACTACCGTATTTGCAGGCGTATAAGGAGACTGGGCGTTTAAGATGACCCCCTAATTTTCCAGCTAAAATGTTGGTTTTGGGATATACTTGCCGTATAAGACTACCCCTCACCGTGCCATTGCCTCACCTCACCTCACCGTGCCATTGCCTCACCTCACATCGCTGATCTTCATTACTATATGCCTGGCAGAGTGAGTCAGACTGCGGGCGTCCATTTTTTTAAAAGCCGCACCTCTTCCTCTTACCTTTTTATCAGCTTTATGGATGTTGGTTGAGCAGGAAATTTTAGTTGGAATGATGGGGGGCAGACTCATAGAGAATTTTAGATAGTGGAGTCAGGTAGTTGACAGGACAGTAACCGCCATGCTTTGGGTGACCTTTGACCTTCTGTTAAGCAATGGCAGTCGTGGCACTTGTCCTGACAAGTTCTTTTTAAAGGTCAACTCCATACAAATCTTGCAGCCTTGTGTTGTATTTTTCGGTTCAGCTCACTTGCTGGCTTATATCTCTAAAGAACTCTAGTGGTAAGATTTCCCCCCAGACTTCCTTGTTCAACTCCAGTGCTTGCAGCTATTACAAAGCCAAATGATTATATTAAATTTCCAAATAGATTCCTTATAAAGGAGAATAAAACATTAGAAGAGGGGGGGGGGGGGGTACAAAGGTTTGTCGCCATAATGACCTTAACTGCTGTTATTTCAGCATTGAAACTCCCATTAACTAATATAAGACAGCAAATGTTTTTTTAACCCACCAATGCATATGCAGAACCAATATTAATTTTGGGTGGAGCTAGTCTTTAAAATATAAAAATAAGGGTCTTGCCGTCCAAACAATAAGAATACAAACCTAATGCAAAGTGAGTACGTAAGGCATTATTACTACATCGGGTTGATTGAGCATTACTTGATGAGTTCTGGATGTGGATACACATGAGATTATCGGATCATCTTCTAACTTGATGTAAACATTTCTATTTCTATATTAGCATAGTAAGTATATATTTTTTATTATAACTGTGTCCTCGGCATACAAATTCTTCATCTTTGCAGATCCGCTTCTGTATACATGCACAAAGCACTTGTTTGAAATATTTACCCATTTTCCAAAGCATTTGTACTGATAACACTTGAGCTTTCAGGCGATTATCTGTGAGCTTGCTGTATAATTTAACACATGTATGGAATTCCTGGAACCTCTGGTCAATACAGTAATTTGTTTTTGTTCTATTCAATGCTTTTCACTGAAGATGTGTTTGGAGTGCGGCGAGCAATACTGTGCTGAATGCTTTGCCAAAATTCACCAGAAGGGGGCATTGAAGGTACACAGAACTACGCCCATTCAGGTACTTCCACTTTCCCATTTAGAGAGGACTATCTTTCTGCAATGCATTTTTTGTTAAAAGTCTTATTTTTTTAGTAGTGTAAGTATCATTTTTTTGTTATTACCGTTGTTTATTTTTGTTGGAATACGTTGTTCAAATGCTGATTTATCGTTTTTCTATTTAGTAATCGTACAAAAAACGTTAGTCATTTTTAACGACATTCATTTTACTTTAGCATTTGAAATTCTTGTGGCATTTATTCATGTGTGTGTGTATATATAATATATATATATATATATATTTTTAAATCATGATCTACCACATGTAATAAGCTAGCCATGTGTAATAAATCATTATGGCTGTTGTAAAAATCACCTAAGGAACTTGGAGTCAATGTAGGAGTCAGTGATTTTTGTAATCTAATTAAACATTTCTGTTTGTTTATGAATAAACAATCCGTTATCATACAGGCTGTCACCTTAAAAAAAATCTAGATGCACCACAAGTGCTTTTTTTTTTTCTGTACAACATTATTATAAGCAATGCCAATCACTCACATACTGTATTGTTTATATTGGAATTAAAATTATTAATCACAGGAAACTGGGTTAACTTGAGCATCTCTGTTGGGACCTGCTACGTTGCAGCTGCTCCTGACAGTCAAAGGGATATTACATCATTATGCATTGGTAGCGCATGACTAACAGTGAATTATTACTGGAGTCCATAATTATAATGTGTAGCAAGTACAGCTTGCCCTTCTTCTGTGTTGTCTTTGCATCAGTAATATCTGTGCAAACTTAGATTTTTGCCAGGAATATTGTAAGTGCCATTACATTTATTTAACGTTGCACCAGAGTCAAATATAAAAAAAAAAAAATATTGCATTTAAAGGGGACCTGTCTTTAAATTTTCCACTTTTACAGATCATGTGTCACCATTATCAAATCTCATTATTCGTTTTAGAAAAAAAAAAATTGTTGCTATGAATACATATATTGCTCCATCATGTGTCCTTTGGCCAAGGTAAACTACATCACATGATTTGTAGTTACTTAGGTGCATGGATATTGTTTTCAAACTGACAAACGCTTAGCAGAGGCTCCATATTGGCACATTTGGAATATTCCAATGTACATATTATATCTGTTTGGAAACAGTTTTTTTTTTTTTTTTAACCATCTCAATACAGGGCACTTTCACCCCCTTCCTGCTCCGGTCATTGTTCAGCTTTCAGTGCTGTCACACTTTGAATGACAATTGCGCGGTCATGCTACACTGTAGCCATGTAAAACTAGTAACATTTTCTTCTCACAAATAGAGCTTTCTTATGGTGTTATTTAATCATTTCTGGGTTTTAAATATTTGTTCTAGAAAAAAAAAAAATGAAAATTTGGAAACGTTTTTTTTTTCTTCGTTTTCAGTAAATCTTGTAAGTAATTTTTCTCCTTCACTAATGGGCACTGATGAGGTGGCACTTATGGGCACTGACTAGGTGGCACTGATGAGGAGGCACAAATATGCCGCACTTATGGGCACTGATAGGCAGCACTGTAAGGGGGCATTGATGGGCAGCAGTGATGGGCATTGATGGGTGGCACTGATAGCCAGCACTAACTGGCATCACTAATTGTCACTGATTGCTGGCAGTGGTGGGTACAAATTGCTGACACTGGTGATCAGTGCCCTGATTGCATCCCTAGATGTCCTATGTGAGGAGATGCTGCTGATTGGCTCTTCTCTCCTCACACTCTGTCAGTGTGAGGCGAGGAGCACCGAATACCGGCATCTCTGTGTTTACATGTGACCGGCTGTGATTGGACATGGTTATAGAGCCGCGGCTCTTTACAGAGATTGGTGTCGCGCCGTTTCCTAGCAACACAGCGAGGCTGCGATCGCTGCACGCGAGCGGTCGTTTTGGGAAGCAGTCATGATGTCCACTCAGTGCGAGAGTACGGCAAGTGGTTAAAGCACAAACCAACACTTATAATGTTTCATTTTGCAAATCTTTGGGCCAGGGTACCCCCCAAACAATACTCTCACCCTCTCTATCCAATTGTTGCAACAGTTTAACCATTGGCTGATCCACTCGCAGTAGATATACTGCGAGTGGAAGGCACAGCCAGGCACCATGACGTACCCGTAGGTCATGGTGTACTTCCCCATTTGGCGGCACGCTTGCAAGCACCCTCTGTTAATCCATACTGTGATATGACACCACACGAGTTTGCCAGCCAATGATTTTAGCTGAAACATGCTAATCAGCTGTGTCCAATCACAGCACAGAGTTTTGTCTTTACAAACACACAGAACTCTGTGTACAGAGAACAACTGTCTGGCTGTTTCTTCTCCCTGAAAAGCAAGCAGGAAAAACTGACAGATCAGTAAGGAAAAGCAGCACTCATTACATTTGTTAGGCACACAGTTAACCCATTCATTGCTCCTTGATATTAACCCCTTGGCAGCCAGTGTCATTAGCACAATGTACAGTATTATCCCTGATCACTGTATTAGTGTCACTAGTGATGTCGTTGTCAGTTGGTGACCCTCCCAGCCAGTGTCTGTTAGGGTGGCAGGCAATCTGCCGCTGTCACAGTCATGCTGATCACTGCCCTTACCAGTATAATGTCTATAACCATGTAAATTCCAGTATATATATCATAGTTTGTAGACGCTATAATTTTCACACAAACCAATTTAAAATACACTTATTGGTATTTGTTTTACCAAAGACTTGTAGCAGAATACATTTTGGCCTAAATTTATAAAGAATTTTTATTTTTATTCTATAAGTTTAGAACAGAAAGTTAAAAATATTGTTTTTTAAAATTTGCAGTCTTTTTTTGTTCACATAAAAAAATAAAACCGTGTTGATCAAATACCACCAAAAGAAAGCTCCATTTGTGTGGAAAAAAATGATATATTTAATTTGTGTACAGTGTCGTATGACTGCATAATTACCAGTTAAAGTAGCACAGTGGTCTGGTCATGAAAGGGGTAAAACCTGTAAGGCCCCATACTCACGACCAAACATGTTTGCTGAAACTGGCCCGCGGACCAGTTTCAGCATACATGTTTGGTCGTGTGTAGTTACGAGCGTACAGAATTTCACCGTACATTTGCCCGCCGGGCCGTTTTTCAGCAGACATTTATTTCCAAACTTGTTTTAAAACCGTCCGCTCAAATCCTGTCCTAACGTACATGTTTGGTGGTGAGTACACAAAACCAACGTACAAAAACCCCGCGCATGCTCAGACTAAATGAGGCCACGGGAGCGCTCGTTCAGGTAAAACTCACGTTTCTTTGGGATATGGCACATTCGTCAATAGAAAGATTAATTCTAGCAATAGAACACTGAAGCAAAACACACAATAACCAATGCTTGATGCCGTCGTTTTATTCATTCTTCTATTGCTATAACTAATCAGTTATTTAGCTCATGTTATTTCAACTGAGTTGTTCCATACTGAAAAGTGACATTTGTTAGCTGTGATGTAGTAAGATTTTTGCAAACTTTTATTGGCCCGACGTATCATATTTTTAGTGGTCCTCCACATTTCAAATTTTTTGCTTTTAATGTTTAATGGTTATCTTTCCCACTTTCTTTAGGTGTTTATAGTTATGTCACCATTTAGAATATTTTAATAGGAAATAGTTTTGATTTAGCTTTTGTTTGTATATTTAACAGGATTTTTTTGAAGGTTGTTTAAATTGTCTACCATGTTGGCACACCAAATGCCCCCCCCCCCCCCCACATGAGTTAGTGAATATTTTAGATTAAACATTTTATTTGTTTGTAATGTTTGATGCCTAAAATAATACCCACAGTATTACAAACAATAGGCACGTTTTTCAAATCAACAAAAAGGCTTTTATTTGAGCAAATTATAAAAAGGATCAAAATCAGAATGGCAGCACTTGAACAGCTAGCAACATACATGCAAACTTGCATTTGAAACATGGTGAAGGATAAACTAGCCAACCTCAGGAAGCACACTAAATAAAATCTGAAGCAGCAGCACATAACCAAAGGAACCCAAGCTGTGGTAGTCCAAACAAGATGCCATTTGTGGGGGATCAAATGGAAGGCAGGGCATCAACGTCTCCTCTTCCTTGCAACCTTCCTTCCAGGCTGCCTTCCAGCGGGTCTTCCCTGGGCCCTTGCAGGTGGGGATGATGTGGCAGCATGAGAATGGTGTTCAGCAAGCCGGGCCGGGTCACATAGCCCAGTGTCTGGGGTCAGCAGCTCCCTCTGCATCCACCAAAGGGCCTGGTTGATCACGCCCTTTGCCAGTTGCCTCTGCTCCTCCGTGCCTTGATTCAGGTCATGTGCCACGGAGGCACTGTAGGCCTCAGTGGGGTTGAGGGGGGCCCTCATGATGGCACTCGCCTCCTGAATCATTTTCAGGCTGGCTTCCTCCACTGCCCCCAATTTCTTCTTACGGCCTGGTGGCCTAATATAAAGTGGAGGAGCCTGGCTGGTGGTGGTTGTCCTGGGGAGCTGCTGAACGCCACTGGGCCCGGCCTCCTCCTGGCTGCCACTGACCCCTTCGGCCTGGCTGTCAGTGAGGAGAGGATCTGCCACCTCCTGGCTGGTCTCTTCTTCCTGTGTAAAAAAAAGGGACATGTTGTAATATATTTAGGAATATACTCACTCACATTTTCATGCTTGAATCTTATTTTTTGCCTTGAATTGAAACTTGAAAACAGACTCACCCTCTGACCCCTGCAGTTGTCATCCCTGACACCTATTTGTTTGCCCACGATTTTAGATTTTTACTTCCCAGCTTGTATTTTATTAACCAATATCAAGTCAAGAATCAAACAATAATTAATATTATTACATAAATAGTTATGAAACTACTATACCTCATCATCGTAGAGGCGCAGATCTGCCTCTCTGTCAGCCAGGCCCTCTTCATCCGACTCTGCAGGGCTGTGGTGATCTGGGGAAGTCCCGCTGGGAGGTAGCGTGGAGGAAAGGTTGGGATTCAGACTCGACATTGATGGCCTGCCTTCCAGTTGATCCCGCAAAAATGACATCTGGTTGTAATACCACAGCTTGGGTTCCTTTGGTGGTCTTGCTGCTGCTCCAGATCTTAGCTGCTTTTGGTGAGCTTTGTACGCTCTCCTATATGTGCCCCTGAGGTTGGCAAGTTTATCCTTCACCATGTTGGCACTGCATTCTGGCACCCATGTCCTCATGTATGCTGCTAGCTGTTCAAGTGCTGCCGCTCGTACGTCCTTATTGTGGTAATGGTCCTGCTTTGAATCCCACAGGATGGGCATTTCCCGAAATTTATCCAGCAAATGCTGGATAATGTCTTGGCTCTGCAGGAGATCCATTGTGAATTTATTTTTTTATTTTTTTTATTCTAGATAGAAAAAATGAAAAGAAACCAAAAACACAATTAAAAAAAGCCTCAGCATTTACATTGATAGAATATGTTGTTAAAAAAGTAGTACCTATATAGAAATACAAACACAGTGTCTCTTGTTTTGAAAATGCTGGCCAGCTCTGCCCCATTGGTTGGTTTTAGCTAACATTTTTTTTTAACATGCCGCCCCTTTGGTTACATTGCAGGAAATAATATAAATCTACAACCATACACAATTCTTACAAATGACAGCATTCATCAAGGCACTATTGCATGTGTAGATATCCTGCCCCTCAGCATTGATTACATGAAAGAAACTTCCTAATGACCTCTGTCCAACCAACACAGAACAATACTTGGCCTGATCTGAATACACCCTACATAATTACTAATGAGTCACAGCATTTTTGATCTCTCTATTTTGTGATGTCTACAAAAGCATTTGGGTATGAAAATCACATTCTGGTATCCAAGAGACATAATAGCTTAATAAAACTGTGCAACCAACAGACCAAACCCCCATCCCATTGCTCTACATTTTAGAGCCCGCTGCTGATCCCATGTTTAAATTTCTTACCTGCCTCTCTCACAATCCTCGTTTCTTCCGCTCGCTGAATTAACACGTAACCTACGTAATCACGTCAAGCGCCTTTTATCCACTCCGCGTATGTATGAAACGCCGCCCTCGTCACCTTTGCCATGCCCCTAATCAATTGAAAAAGTAAATATGGCGTTAACTGTGTAGGTTCTGGAATCGCGCGAATATTCTCCGCGTAACCTACGTCAATACGTTGTTGGCATTCGCGACACTCCGCATATGCAATAATCCCCGCCCTCATCTCCGCCCCTGACGGGACATTTCCTCGTTTCCACGCCCCTAATCTCTGTGGGAAGGAAAGATGGCGATGTCACACGAGCGGGCACGGAGCTCTCATGGCGCAAGTGAAGGGACAGAGGCTGGACCGTCCCGATCCAGGCCTAAAAGATATAAAGCCACTAATATGGCGTTCGAAGAAATGGTGGAGTTGGTTTACATCATGAGGAGGAAGGATTATGATGGTGAATGTGGGCCCTACAAAACACCGAACCGTAGGAAGTCACACATAATGGACAAGGTGGCAAGGAGAATGAGGAGAATGTTTGGTGTCACCAGGTCAAAGGAGCAACTACGGAAGCGTTGGTCCGATTTAAAATTGAGGGAGCCACATCACATGAAGAAGATCCTCAAAATTCTGCGTAAAAGTAAGTCCATATTATTTAAGGGGGGGGGGAATGTCTGCAATAATGTGTTGACATGTATTTTTTCACATCTGCCTCCTTGGCCTGCTTTTACTTTTGAACACGTGTAGATACTGTATTGTGTTTATGTCAAATAACAACCTTAAACAAATTTTGTGAAATAGTAAACACGCGTAATATGACATTGTTTAGCAAAAATGTGACGTTACTCCAGGAACAACACACCTGGACATGGCTGACTGGCCCCAAACTTGGTTTTCCAACATTGTTGAATAGCAAAATCACAGAAATTAAATTGAGTGAATGTGACAGGCAAACAAGATTCATTCTCCAAAATGCAAATAAAGCTGATGTTTTAACATCTTGAAATGCAAAGCACCTGTGTCTCAAAAATCAAAGTATATTTATTTGGAGGGTCGACGAGAATTAATGTTTTGGGGGGACATCCATTTGTGTCACTTCTTTGCAAAAAAGGGGCAGGATCAGAGCTTGGCCTAGAACTACGCCAAAAATGGAGGATTGCTGAAAGAATAAACAACCAAAAATCATCATAAATGTATCGTCTATGCAATGTGTGCGATTTATGATATCCAATATCAGTGTGCTGATGAGTATACCTTTTGTTTTTTATTATTTCTTATAGGGGAAAGAAGACGCCAGCAATTGGAGGAGGCAGAGAGGGCCAGACACCCGGAAAATCAAACACCTCCACATGTTGAGCAGGAGGAGGCTGGGGAAGGAAGAGAGGAGGATGTGGAAGGAGAAGAGGATGTGGAAGGAGAAGAGGATGTGGAAGGAGAAGAGGATGTGGAAGGAGAAGAGGATGTAGAAGGAGAAGAGGATGTGGAAGGAGAAGAGGATGTAGAAGGAGAAGAGGATGTAGAAGGAGAAGAGGATGTGGAAGGAGAAGAGGAAGGAAGAAAGGAGGAAGGAAGAGAGGAGGAAGAAGTTATTTTGGACTTAGAATTTATATCAGATGAAGGGCAAGTGGCGGAAGAACAATTTGGCAAATTGCAAGAAGGTGGATTGATGGATGAAGGAGGAGTCGAAGATGATGGGGAGGTGGTGGAAGAAGGAGGAGTGATAGAAGATGATGGGGAGGTGGTGGAAGAAGGAGGAGTGATAGAAGATGAAGAAATTGGGGATGTGGAAATTATCAGGCCATCAGGTCAGTGTCACCCCTATATTAATAGGGCCAAACATATGCAGATAGGCTGGAAATTATTTACATATTTTGAATGCCAATTTGTTTCTTTTTAGGGGATCAAGATGGAGTAGCACATTTTTCACGTGCAAGTGCTTCTATCATTATACAGCAACTAATGGAGTGCAGCACGGAAATGGACATTATGCAGGAAAGGATGCTAGTCATGGAGCAGAATGTGCGAAATGTCATTTCAGAGTGTAGCACGGAAATGGAGAACATGCGACAAAGGATGCTAGTCATCAACCAAAATTACAAAAATATCATGGACATGATGGGCCGTGTCAAAGACTGAACCACAGAAGCCCATCCCCCGCCCATCCCCCGCCCACAAAACCCTTTTTAATTTTTGTACTTTATAATACGCCAAAATTTCTAAATGCACACACAGTGTGCCAATATGTGCTAGCTGCCATCACAGACTATCTATTGTCTGTGCTTTGTGGGTACAAACCCCTCCTCGATCCTCAAGTAGTTGAGAGGAAGGGTTTGCTCCCACAAAACACAGACATTGATCACCCATGATGTCAGATAGCACATGTGGCCATTTGTCTGTTTAACCAATGACATTTGGCGAGTTTTCACTGAATGTGTGCATTTAGAAATTTTGGCGTGTTCCAGTGTGAAAGCACACCATCCATATGACTGACTGCTGTTCATTTTTTTAATTTTTGTTTGGTGTTGATCTTTTTTGGTTTGTAAATGTTTCCATTTTCAGATCACAAAACGAACAATAAATCTCACCTAAAGAAAGAAGTTAACTAATTTTTGTAAAAAAAAAAAAATGTTTTGTGTTGTGTTAAAATCTTGTAAAAAAAATTAGACACAAACAAATGACAAGCCCAAAAATTCTAGCGTATAGTTTCAGTGAAATTATTCTTACATTGTGTTTCGATCATTATTATTGATAATCACTGTCAATAAAGACAAAAAAATAAATAATTAAAAGCCAATATTTTGTCTCAAGAATTTGCAGGAAATGTTTTCTGCCTAAAAATACACATTTCTTGTTAAAAAATGACTAAAATAAAAAAAAAAAATGAGACATCAAAAGCAGAAAAAAGAGTGGCTTCTTATTTCTAGACTGAATACCCAGTTAGTAGATGAGTGAATAATGTGCAAATGTGGTTAGTTAATACATCTGAGTAAGTAAATCTGGCACTAGAAGTGCACTATTTTTGGAGATAACCTGGAAGACAGAAAAATAGAGAAAAAGCAGTAATGACAAACAACTGTATAAAGTCCAATGGTCTAATTATTTATTAGTTGTGAGAATATTCCTTTCTTTGGGGGCCGAATTAGAAAGAAATATGATCTGGCATAGCAATGGCCCCCCGACCCATGAAGTACTCAACATATTTGTCGCGTACCTCACGAGCAGATTGGGGGGCCAAGCCAGCGCGACCAGTGTCCAGGCCAGGAATGTTCTCTGAGGGTAGTCCTGCCTCAGAGCCCATGGAGGCTAGGTACGTCTGGGAGTGCCTGCGTAGAAAATTGTGCAAAATGCAGCAGGCAAATATAACGGTGTTCAATTTATATTCCGCCAAATGTATCGATGTCAGGAACAGGCGGAACCGGTTGCTGAGGATCCCAAAGGCATTCTCGACTACCCTCCGAGCCCTGGACAACCGAAAATTGAACACACTCCTCTCTGAGGTGAGGGTCCTCTGGGGAAAAGGCCGCATTAGGTGAGGTCCAAGGCCAAAAGCCTCGTCCGCTAGGAACACAAACGGAAGTCCTTCCACATTATCTTCATCTGGTGGCAATGCCAGACCACCAGTTTGGAGACGATCATAGAAATCAGTCCGTGCGAACACTCCCCCATCTGACATCCGGCCGTTCTTCCCCACGTCCACATATAGAAACTCATACTGTGCCGACACCACCGCCATCAACACGATACTATGATAACCCTTGTAATTATAATAGTAGGACCCCGAGTGGGGTGGGGGCACAATGCGGACGTGTTTCCCATCTATTGCTCCACCGCAGTTAGGAAAATCCCACCGCTCGGCAAATTGGGAAGCCACAGACTGCCATTCCTGTGGTGTGGAGGGTAGCTGTGGGGACAAACAAAAAAAGAGATTTAGTACTTTGGCACATAAACATTGCAAACATAATCATACAAGCATCCTTGTGCAACTTTACATTTTTTAAATAGCATTTGCAAATTATGAAGGGAGAATTTCGGGGCACAAATATATAGGGCCAATTAATTAATAAGAGACTCCACAGCCCTCTGATGGGGACAAAAACACTTTGAAGGGGGGGTGGGGGGTGTTTAAACTGTTTTTAGAAAACCAAAAAAATAGTGGCATGGTGGGGGTTGGCCCGAAGATAGCATGCTGGACAGGTTAATATTGGGTAAGATCAAAATATGCAGGTAGGCCAAAATAAAAAGAACATGTAAAAGCTGATATCAACATGCATAGTGAGAAAAGGGAACGTTAGTTAAACACACAGCATATCTGGGAAATAAAATAAAAAGTTAGTTTGCCACATTATTAAAGACACATTGTGAGGTTAAAATGAGGAAACTTACCTTCATATACTCCTCGTGCATAACTTTAATGATGGCAGCACACGTGTCCGGTATGATGACCCCAAGCGCCTGCGGAGAGATGCCTGTTGAGAACTTGAGGTCCTGCAGGCTCCTCCCAGTCGCCAGGTACCGCAACGTGGCAATAAGCCTCTGCTCGGCCGTGATGGCTTGGCGCATCACAGTGTCCTGCCTCGTGATATAGGGGGACAGAAGATCCAGCAGACTGTTGAATACGGGGTCCGTCATGCGGAGAAAATTCCTATAGTCATTAGGATTATTCTCCTGGATTTCCCTAAGCAGAGGCATATGTGAGAACTGGTCACGCTGGCGCAACCAATTCTTGGTCCAGAAACGCCTCCGCCCCCTGTTTCTGGCCAAAGTACTGGAATAATGAACATATCCAGCAGCCATCCCATAAACAGCACCAACTCGCGAAAATTGACGCTGCTGCTCCATCATGGCTTCAAACCGGCCGGCTGGTCAGTCAAGAACACACTCCAACAGAAAGCACAATCAAATCCAGTGGTACCTGCAAAGAACGCACGACACACAGATACGAACGCACAGTACGAATCTGCTAAGCAGAACGAACTGCACGCCTGTACCCGAATGCCAACTACGTACCCACAAGCACACGCACTGAACGAGAAAATACTACCTGCTAAAGCCTGGAGACCGAGAAGCGCGAATCAGCTCTAACCAAACCTTCACTAACACGAGCAAAGCCGTAACTAGCAAAAGCGGAACAGAGGGCGTCGCCATTGACTTTGGCCTTTCCCTTTATAGTGACGTCAAACGTGGATTACGTGCACGCGTTCAGGTCCGCAGGGAAATATCGTCCGCTGGTGTGTACAAGCCAGCGGGCCAAATGAAAAAACTGCCTTGTACGCCGGAAACAGCCCGTCGGACATTTCGAACGGACATGTTTGCTCGTGAGTACTCGGCCTAAGTTGTCAAGTGGTTAAGAAAATCCCAAATCAAATATTACAAATACTCACCTAAATCTTGAAAATGTGATGCGCTTCATGTGTCCATGCTATTTTTGGGTGTTACTTGATATAGGCTGTCCAATGGCGTGGTCCTCCTAGGTCTTGGAAACTCCCAGTTGCAGTGTAGTGATTTTTTTTTTAGAGGTCTGCTTTAAAGTGGCTGCAACCCTTACATATACCCATGTCGCGCTACCCTTCTAAGGGACGCTGATAGAATCTATACCCCATTGGCTGCACCGACTCTGCAAATCCTCCATCACCTCTGACACCTTGGGTTCAGTCATTTTTACCAACTGTCACCAATGATAAGAAACTTACACAATACCAGTGAAACAGTTAACGTTTGTTTACTGTGGTAAAAGGGACACAAAAGTGTAAAACATAACACTGTAAATCTCAAAGGTATTTTTATCTGAACAATATAGCAATTGGTAACCAGGGCTCGAGTCCTCAGGGAACGCATGGGAACTGCGTCCCTGCACTTTTTCCAAAGCATGAACGCCGTTCCCGTTGCAGGACTCGAGCCGCCCAGACTTCACTAAGCTGCGACGCCTGCGGCGATGCCGCAATGTCTCCTGGGAGCTTTTGTCATTGTTCCCAGGAGACATTGCGGAGGATGGCCGCGAGTTATCGCCGGATTTAGAAAGAACTTAACTTGCGGCAGGCCTCCGCAATGACTCCTGGGAACAATGACAAAAGCTCCCAGGAGACATTGCGACATCGCCGCTTAGTGAAGACTGGGCGGCATCGAGGAAGTAAGGCACTAAACTCACTCACTGACACTGAATGAAAAAGGGCTGCATGCATAATCATTGCTGCACTTGGCATCCTTTCCCATACTACATGCTGCCCTGATACAAACAACCGTGCCCTAGCGCAGCAAAGTAACTTATTTTCATATGATGGATCAAAAACAAAATATACAATAAAGGAGACACAAATTTAAATGGTGACCTGAGGTAAATTTGTGTCTCCTTTATTGTATATTTTGTTTTTGATCCATCATATAAAAATAAGTTACTTTGCTTTACATAAGGTGACTTAGGTCACTTGCATAAGGTCCAACTTTTAAAAGCCACCTAAAAAGGCAATGTAGCCTACATAATAATCGCACAGCGACCGGACCGGAGAGAGAGAGAGCGCAGACTGTACCGGGGGGAGAGGTGAGCAGTGTGTACATTAAGGAGGACCTCCTCCATGTACACACTGCTCACCTCTTCCCCCGGTCCGGTCGCCGTGTGATTTCTTTAGTGCCAATCCAGCGATTAAACATTTTTTTTGGTGGGGGAGTGGATCTTGGGTGGGAGTTCCCACACTTTTTTCCCGAGGACTTGACCCCTGTTGGTAACCTTTTTGGTTATAAAGAGAAATGCCAAGCATACAACATGACCCTATTTGTCACATTTACCTATATGAACAGGTCAGCAGAAGGGTAGGGAACTGACACTTAATGTGCTATGTCAGGTTCACTCCCTTCTGTTTCCTCAACTCGTAGGCCATTAAAACCCCTTGGCGCCGACCGTATGAACATATGCAGCCTCGGCTTTAAGCGGTTATACCGGGATAATTGGTGATAAACCATTGTAAAAGATAACGTGCAACACCACGTGAATTAATGGTATATTAAAGTCCATATATTAATGACTGAATCGGTGAATCCTTCTCAAATGAATGGAAAACGCACACATAATCCAATGCTTAAAAAATGTGAAGAGTCCACCACCACTTATGACAAGGGGCTTACCGGATCGATTGGACCCAGACAGGCATATACCTACTAGGCCAATCAAACTTTGTTAAAGATGATACGCTGAAGAGGGTACACCATACACGTCATGCGATTCGGTATCAATGAAGAAAACCTCAGGCAAATGGTATGAAAATGGTTTTCAGCAAGCAGCGACGTTCACACGGAGGGTATATCAGTAATCCAACCGATAAGTATGAAAAAGAAAAAGCAGGGCGCACATAGCATAATTCCGTAAAAAAAACAATATTTATTTTAAAAGAGAGTAACTCACATTTTGCAATGTTCAATCGAGCTCATAAAAAAAGGGTAGCAGGAACAACAGCAGTTCATCCCGACATGTTTTGTTACAAAAAGAACATCATCTGGGGTGATGTTCTTTTTGTAACGAAACATGTCGGGATGAACTGCTGTTGTTCCTGCTACCCTTTTTTTATGAGCTCGATTGAACATTGCAAAATGTGAGTTACTCTCTTTTAAAATAAATATTGTTTTTTTTACGGAATTATGCTATGTGCGCCCTGCTTTTTCTTTTTCATACTTATCGGTTGGATTACTGATATACCCTCCGTGTGAACGTCGCTGCTTGCTGAAAACCATTTTCATACCATTTGCCTGAGGTTTTCTTCATTGATACCGAATCGCATGACGTGTATGGTGTACCCTCTTCAGCGTATCATCTTTAACAAAGTTTGATTGGCCTAGTAGGTATATGCCTGTCTGGGTCCAATCGATCCGGTAAGCCCCTTGTCATAAGTGGTGGTGGACTCTTCACATTTTTTAAGCATTGGATTATGTGTGCGTTTTCCATTCATTTGAGAAGGATTCACCGATTCAGTCATTAATATATGGACTTTAATATACCATTAATTCACGTGGTGTTGCACGTTATCTTTTACAATTGTTTATCACTAATTGTTTCATTGTTAGCGCTACACTTTTCTACACATGTTTTATTAGCAACTTTTTGATCTCATTTGCTGTGTTAGCGGCTTTTCAGTTTACTAGATAGCGCAGTATTTTTTCTTTTTTCTATTTTATACCGGGATAATACCTGCAGCTGCATGCATCATGCCAGTACCATTTTTTTAGAGCAGTCAGTCGGCTCTTCAGGGATAGCAATTGATGCATCTAAAAGCCGTTCGGCTGTTATCTCGAAGGAGCGAGAGGGGACGCCCCCCCTCCCGCCACCTCCCGCCGCTCTTCCCGGGCCTCCCGTCCTACTGGGAGACCTGAGTCATGATCCGGCACTCCTGCCGGCTAGAATGAGACTGGAAGGAAGCTGGAAACTGCTTTGTACCAGTCTCCTATAAGTAAACATGGAAACGACGTCACAGTGTCACTTCCGGTTTACTCGGCTGGCAATCGCACCGTTAAAAAAAAAAAAAAAAATTACAGAATTCTGAATCACTGTTTACTTTGAATACTTTGAAGTACTTTCAGACCACTGATCCCTCCATAAAGAGTACCTGTCACCACCTATTACTGTCAGGAATGTTTACATTCCCTATGACAGCACAAAAAGTGATAATTTTTTTTTTTTTAAGTGACAATGTAAAAAGTTTAAATAAGTTTAAATAAATCATAAAGCAACCCTGTCCCTGTGAGCTCACACAGCAAAGAAAACGCACATGTAAGTTGCGCCCGCATATGTAAACGGTAGGGTTGTCCAGATACCGATACCAGTATCGGTATCGGGACCGATACCGAGTATTTGCGGGAGTACTCGTACTCGTGCAAATACCCCCAATACCTAAATAGAATACTTCCCCCCCCCTTTCCCCCCCCCCCCGCCGCTCCTGCCGCATCGTGCCGCCGCATCGAGGGACATGGCTAGAGGGACATTGCTGCATATGTGAGGGACATGGCTAGAGGGACATTGCTGCATATGTGAGGGACATTGCTGCATATGTGAGGGACATGGCTGCATATGTGAGGGACATGGCTAGAGGGACATTGCTGCATATGTGAGGGACATGGCTAGAGGGACATGGCTGCATATGTGGGGGACATGGCTGCATATGGGGGGGACATATTTAAAAAAAGTATCGGTATTCGGTATCGGCGACTACTTGAAAAAAAGTATCGGTACTTGTACTCGGTCCTAAAAAAGTGGTATCGGGACAACCCTAGTAAACGGTGTTCAAATCAACATGTGAGGTATCCCCACGATCGTCGGAGCGAGAGCAATACGTCTAGCCTTAGACCTCCTCTGTAGCTCTAAACCGTGAAAAAAAATGTAAAGCAAGATTATGGAGATTTTTAGGTACCGTAGTTTGTTGCCATTTCACAAGTGTGCGCAATTTCTAATTATGACTTGTTGGATATCTATTTTCTCGGCCTAACATCATCTTTCACATTATCCCACAAAATTTGGCTAACTTCACTGTTTGTTTGTTTTTTATTCATAAAAGTGTATTTTTTCCCCAAAAAATGTGTTTTTGAAAGACCACTGTGCAAATACAGTGTGACATAAAATTTTGCAACGATCGCCATTTTATTCTCTAGATTCTCTTCTAAAAATATATATACTGTTTGGGGGTTCTAAGTAATTTTTTTGCAAGATTTTAACTTGTGAGCAACAAATGTCAGAAATGGGCTTAGGCATGAAAGGTTTAACATTAGTACAAAACGACAAACATTATGCAAACTATTGTGGTTAAATTGGTTGGCTCCTTTAAATAGAGTTCCAGAGAATGTGAGAGCAGACGCTTTGTGCTAAAAACAACTTTAGTCACTTGAGCGAATAAAGAGAGGATAAAAGGGTTAATGTGTTACTCCTTGGAATTTGGCAATTCTTCAGCTAGCCTTGATGTATTTAGAACAGGGTAATCCTTAAAGATAGGGTATAATTTGACTGATCTGTTGTGTATCTTTATTTTACTTCACACTTTTCCTATATGGCTGGAATATTATATTATTGTATCCAATGAGATTGCTGATGATAAACATTTTGAAAAGTATATAGATGTCTGTATACAGTGTTCGTTATAGTATGTGAGCTAACTTCCAGTGGCAGTACCATAAAGCTGGGTTGAAGGGATGTCTATATGCAGTGTCCTAACAGAATCTAAATGGGCAACTGCCCACCACCACACTGGTTACAGAAGCTGCTGACAGCGATGCAGGTGATGATGAAGACACTCTTATGCCCTGTACACACGATCGGTCCATCCGATGAAAACGGTCTGATGGACCATTTTCATCGGTTAACAGATGAAACTGACTGATGGTTAGTCGTGCCTACACACCATCAGTTAAAAAAACTATCGTGTCAGACCGCGGTGAGGTAAAACACAACGACGTGCTGAAAAAAATGAAGTTCAATGCTTCCAAGCATGCGTCGACTTGATTCTGAGCGTGCATGGATTTTTAACCGATGGACGTGCCTACAAACAATCGTTTTTTTTCTATCGGTCAGGTATCCATCGGTTAAATTTAAAACAAGATTGCTTTTTTTTTTAACCTATGGATAAATAACCGATGGGGCCTACACACGATCGGTTTGGTCTGATGAAAACCATCCATCAGACCGTTCTCATCGGTTTGACCGATCGTGTGTACGCAGCATAACAGAAATTCCCTCTGAATCCTGGCTTTGGGAATGGCATCTGACTCCGTCACACGATATCGCGGCCTACCCGGATGCGAAATGCAGGCGTTGCTGGAGGATCTGGAACCGTCTACATTCTGCTGCATGTGAGAAGCGATGCTGTCTGCAGAGGTCCCACTGGATGCAGTTGTATGATTCCCCGCTGTGCAGGCCACAACTCGGCAGCAGCTCACACTGACACAGAGCTCCTGCTGGCAGATCCAAGCTGGCATCCCAAGAGATTGATGTTGCCCTAAACCAGCCATTTTATATCCTCTCCCAGCAGTCTGTTCTCTTAGCATTCTGGTAGTGGTAGTTCAAGTGAGTCCCGCTGGAATTAAAACTTCAGCATTTTGAACTATACATCCCACGATGCTTTGCTCTGCTCTAGGTTTTGTCTAAAAGAAAATGACACAGAGAGTCCAAGCCAACACTAGAGAGAGACAACGGCGAACTTAGGCAGCAGACAGACACTTAGTGCTCTGGATTGAAACAAGTATGCACTATAGAGGGATATGATTTGTTCATATATCATGTCATATGTTTACAACAACTTTTAGTAAAGCTTTACTTAACTGCCAATTTGTGTATCAGTCACTTTACCATTTGACTACCAAAGTCTAAGTGAAACAGCTAGTACTTCCAAGTATAATGAAACCTGTGACATTGCCTTCTGCCTTCCACAGCTCAGAGCTTGTTCCCCGGATGGCCAATTATTAGGTTCAAGCATAAGGGCAAGGGAGATTGTGCTTAGAATGTACAGACATTGCAGGTTCCCCCAGCAGAAAATGGTAATGTCAGAGCAGGCAATTTAGATTGTCTGTCTGTTACACAGCCCATCTCAGAGTACACATTCTGCTTGCCCAGTGGCTTTAATTTATTTTTCTGCTGGCACTCATCTTTTTACATGGTTCCCCAGCTCACTAAATCCCTGTGGTGGTCAGTGTCCTTATTATCTGGATGGCTCTGAATCTGAGACAATAAAAAATGTAGTCCGGTGTGTTTTCATGAGCAAAGACCTCTGTATTTCTCAGAAAAGTAAACTGCCAAGCACACAACCATATGACAAGTGGCTTTAGTCTCACACAAAAGCAGTTTGAAACAAGTCTCAGCACCATGTCATAGATACTATATTACAAATGATGGGTGATTTGTGGTGACTGGATGGTAAGAGCTGGTGGTGCTCCTGGTCGCTTCTGTTTCATTAGCAACCCATAGCTTGATGTTCGTACTGTATGCTTGTACTGAAGCCAAACATTAGCTCTAAGGAAAAAATATATATATAATGCGCTAGTGTTTGGACACAACATGTGCTCCCTTAACAGTGCTTGTAAATTGCTACTGACTGTAAAACCGTAAGGTATGTGAATTGGTACTGCCATCTGTAGCAGTGGAATGCAGCAGGCATGTCAATTGGATTTGTGGACTGATGAGCGAATCGAATCCCTTAGGGCTCATTCACACTGAGTTTGAAAAAAGCATTTGGTGATTGCTTTCTCATCAGTTAACAGCCAAATATTGTTCTACAGCAAGCTCACCTGAATTTTATATTATATGGGTGAATGCAAGGGCTTGCAAAGATGTTCTAATATGGCATTCAGTTTGCAAGTCAATAAGAATGCTAATCAAATGCTATTCAAGTGCTTACAAAGCATTTAGTAAGCAGTTAACAGACAGTCTAATAGCCTCATTGAAGGTCTTTAGTTACATGAAATGAGTTAGAAGTTTTATGTCTGATTTATGGAAGTGACTTTTTTTTTCTTTCTTTTTTTCAAAATGCAATCGACTTTATAATCAGATCTAATAAATAAATCATAAACAGCAAGATGCTTTATAGTACAGTGAAACCTTGGTTTACGAGTAACACGGTTTATAAGAGCGTTTTGAAAGACAAGTAACTTATTTGTTTCGAATGTTGTCTTGCAAAACAAACAGGATTCAAGCCTCTGCGGTGTGCAGTACCGCATTTGGCCAGAGGTGCGGGGGCACCGGTGACACTCGAAATGGTTCGGAGCCGTTTGGAAATACTCATAAATACTCCTAGGTAGATTCAGAAAGAGTTAGGCCGGCTTATCTACAGATAAGCTGACCTAACTCTGAATCTCTGAATCGACCTATGTTTAAGTGTATTCTCTAACAGAGATACACTTAAACATATCTAAGATATGACGGCTTGCGCCGTCCTATCTTAGATTGCAATGTTGTTGATGGCCGCTAGATGGCGCTTCCATTGCGGCCAGCGTAGATTATGTAAATGAGCTTGTACGTCGATTCACCTATGAAGTGGAATAACAATGTTAAAGTATGGCCGCCGTTCCTGCTGCGAGGTTCGAATTTTTTACGTCGTTTGCGCAAGTCATCCGCAAATCGGGAGTTACGTTGTTTAAGTCCACGTCGAAATCAATAGGCCCGTACGGCGTCCTTAGCCGCAATGCGCACTGGGAAATGTAGGCGCCCGGCGCATGCGCAGTAGCAAAAGACGTCAAACGTGAGGTCAAGCCTCATTTCCATACAACACGCCCCCTCCAACCAATTTGAATTAGGCGCCTTTACGCCTGCTCATTTGAGGCTACGCCGCCGTAGATTAGCAGGTAAGTAGATTGAAAATCACTACTAGCCTAGCTAATTTACGGCGGTGTAGCCTAAACAGGCTAGGCTACGCCGCCCTAAATTTAATCCAGTCTACCTGAATCTACCTATCCGTTCACAAGTGTTTCCGAGCCTTTCTGAGTTCAGCCAATCTATCCCCGAGTACTTCCTGAGTCTCTCCGGTGCACCCACCACCTCTGGCCACATGCGGTATTGCATGCAATAGAAGTCAATGCGGAATGAATTATCTTCGTTTCCATTGACTTCTATGGGGAGACTCGCTTTGATATGCGAGTGCTTTGGATTACAAGCATTCTCCAGGAACGTATTATGCTCGTAATCATGGGTTCAACTGCATATAATGCAGTACAATGGGTTTGATTTACTAAAACTGGAGTTCAAAATCTGGGGCAGCTCTGCATAGTAGCCAATCAGCTTCCTGGTTTTATGGTCAAAGCTTAATGGGACACTAATGGTTCCTGTTTTATTTTTTTTAAATAACAAACATGTCATACTTGTCTACACTGTGCAGCCCGAACATCCTCTTCTGGGGTCCCTCGGGGGCTCTCACAGCTCCTCCTCGCATTAGATAACCCCCTTGGAGAAGAGCTCTCCCAACCTCCATAGACACCAAGTGTATGACTCGGCCCAGCACCCGCATCATTGGCTTTGATTGACAGTAGTGGCAGCTAATGGCTGCTCTGCTATCAATCTATTTAATCAATGCCAGGACTCGTGGAGAAGAGGACGCCGAGCAGGTGAACTGGCTCAGGTGTGTAAAACGGGGGTGGGGGCTGGAGGGCGGTGATTGCCAGGTGTTTTTTTCACCTTAATGCATAGGATGCCATGATCGACGGATCGGCCTCGGGCGGCCGACATCGCGGGCAACCTGGACAGGTAAGTGTGCTTATTAAAAGTCAGCAGCTACAGTGTTTGCGCCCGCTCGTGCAATGGCGACAAACTTTTACCCTTAATCTCCATAGGCGACGTTTAAAAAATTCTACAGGTTGCATGTTTTAAGTTACAGAGGAGGTCTAGGGCTAGAATTATTGCTCTCGCTCTAATGATCATGGCAAATACCTCACATGTGTGGTTTGAACACTGTTTACATATACGGGTGCTACTCACGTATACGTTCGCTTCTGCACGCAAGCTTGGCAGGACGGGGTGCGTTTAAAGAAATGTTTTTCTTATTTATTTTACTTTTTATTTTTACGCTGTTCTTTAAAAAATAAAATTATGACACTTTAATTCCTATTACAAGGAATGTAAACATCCCTTGTAAAATAAATAAAGCATGACAGAACCTCTTAAATATGAGATCTGGGGTCAAAAAGACCTCAGATCTCATACTTATACTAAAAAGCAATACAAATAAAATAAAAAAATGTTTTAGAAAAAAATAAAAATAAAAAATAAGTCCCTTTTTAATAGCTTTTAATGGCTATGGACGGAAGTGACGTTTTGACGTCTCTTCCGCCCTGCAATGGTATGGAGACGGGTGGGGGCCATCTTTCCCTTACTCATCTCAATACCTAACAGGGAGAAGGATCCGATCGCCTTCGCCTCCGCCGGCAGCTCCGGTAAGCGGTCGAGGGCACCGGATAGCGGCGGGAGGGGGCCCCCGGGCCACTGGTTGGCCACCCCTGCTTTACACCCACATATTGTGTCAAGCATCATGGTGGATGCTGGCACATCAGCAGTACAATACAAAATGGAGAGGTGTCTCCTGTTTTTCATTCACAAATGAGCATCTGTGGCTAATATAAGTAACTGTATCTTGCAGTGCTTCATTGGAATAGGAACCATATAGCATTAGAATAATTCCATACGCACTGCTGCAATTAACACTTCATAAATTATAGATACTTCCAATCCAGTTAATTAAAACGATGAGATCAGGACAGTCGTAGTATAAAGCAAGGGAGATATATACAGTGAAAGTGTTTCTTATTCTAATGAATGGATTAACAAAAATAAATTTAGAGTCAATTGCATTCTTTTAAAATTGTTCTAATTAAACTAAGAAAAGTTAATCCAAAGTGAGTCTTAAAGAAGCTTTGCAGTTAATATGCTGGCTTAATTCTTAGATTTAGCTAAATCCTAAACTGATTCTAGCGTGATGGTAATATACTCTTGCAGTGTTTCATTTGTGTTGCTTTTGCATGTCTGTGACCCAGTTGAAAAAGATTCTCTACTAACACACAGGAAAAGTTATTTTGATATAAGTTAGGAGACTGATTGCTGGTTACAACATGCATACACTTATTTCTTGCTAAAATCGGCATGTAATGAGACAGTTCATCTAAAATAGGTGCTTATATTGGCAGACTTTTAATTCTAACGCTATATAAAAATTTGTATTTCATCAATAAAGGATATCATCTTAAATACTGCTATCCAATCTGCCTTGCTTCTTTCTGAGCAGTCAACATTCAGATTCTGTACTTGGTATGAATAACATGCAAAATGCCTTCTCTAGAGGAGTGTGTAATAGAGTTCTGAGGATCAGCAAGTGCACTGCATTGTAAGCAGAGTCCATCTCGCAAAGCCAGAGGTCCCTACTGCAAGGCAGTAAGATGGAGAAAATCAGAATGTGCAGACTTACTTCATTGTTATATACTGATATGCACACATACGGGTATTTGAAATAATAAATAGTATGAATATGTTTGACACATAACTATATATATATATATAATATATATATATATATATATATATATATATATATATATATATATATATATATATATATATATATTAATGTGTAGATATTTTTTAGGCTGTAATCATATTTGCCATTTTATGGTAGAGTTTGCAGGAACAAATTTTTTTTGGTATAAATGCTTGTGAAGTTAGTGTAAAACAGCGAAAAATATGTAACATAATTACTTCTGTTATGTTTGGTTTAATGTAATATTATAGCTTATCTTTTTTTCTATTTCTGATGAATTACCTTACATGGTGGTATACTGCTCCTTAATCTCATCAAGCTTATCTTTCTATCTCTATCAGATGGCCCCCCCCCCCCCCCAGAGCTGGCTGTAATATCTGTATTTGGGGTGGCTCCTTTCCCTTGGAGGGTCCTACGGAGCTACACTCGCACACACTGCCCAGCTTCCACATACAGATGCTGCGTGCATCCACAGAAGGATAGCCCGGTAGCAAGCCACCCCGCTGCTCCCCCTTTCCCCCTGTACATGTGCTGTTCCATCAGAACAGTACATGTCAGATACTTATGGCCCATGCTCCTCTATTTGGACTTTGGAGAAGTACGCCTTGAGATCTGGAGCAAGCAGAGGTATATAGTTAGCTTGGTAAGTGTTTTATACACATATACCAAGCTTACTGTAAACAGTAAAAAAGAGAAAAGAATATGGGATTCCCACCTACTAGTCAATTATGTAGTACTCACCGATATTGTCGGGGGGTGCAATCCAAAATACAATGCAACAAAAAGATAAAACAAAAAAGAAAAAGACTGCTGCACACCCTGAAGAGTTTACTACAAATTTATTATGGTATATATCAAAACAGAACATATGTATATAAGGCATTAAAAACGCAGGTTACCCGAAATGGGAGAAACCTACCCATGGGGTAACCCAAAGATACACACTCAAAAAGACGGCATTGACCAGTGACTAACAAGAGAAAAAGACTCGATCATCCCAAAAGGAGATCAGAGTCTATATGTAGCCCACTCACCCTCCACACAACACACAGAGACCCCCCACCCAAACGCACAAAAGAGACCCCACTACCAACAATAATCCTAATAGTTTCCACACTAGGCAGTGGTTCCCTGTAACAACAGGTGAAAAAATACCACTGTCTAAGTGGGAAAATGCAATAAGAAGGGATATCTCAAAAAGGGGACATGGATTGAATCCACTGAATAGTGGTATATAAGCACTGCTCTATTAATGGTTAATGGCAAAATGTTTTTGCCATTAACCATTATTGCATTTTCCCACTTAAACAGTGGTATTTTTTCACCTGTCGTTACAGGGAACCACTGCCTAGTGTGGAAACTATTAGGATTATTGTTGGTAGTGGGGTCTCTTTTGTGCGTTTGGGTGGGGGGTCTCTGTGTGTTGTGTGGAGGGTGAGTGGGCTACATATAGACTCTGATCTCCTTTTGGGATGATCAAGTCTTTTTCTCTTGTTAGTCACTGGTCAATGCCGTCTTTTTGAGTGTGTATCTTTGGGTTACCCCATGGGTAGGTTTATCCCATTTCGGGTAACCTGTGTTTTTAATGCCTTATATACATATGTTCTGTTTTGATATATACCATAATAAATTTGTAGTAAACTCTTCAGGGTGTGCAGCAGTCTTTTTCTTTTTTGTTTTATCTTTTTGTAGCTTACTGTAAACAGGGCAATATTTAATAGGGTATCATTAATTCATCGAATAAGTTGTAATAAATTCAAGTAGAATATTATTCACAGATAGTGTTGAGAGGCCATGCCATGAGACAAGATGACTGAGAAACTGCTCCAAAAGCCGAAGTATGAATGCTTGTATTTTTTAGTAACCAGAATGATTTTAATTATAAAAGTCTTTCAACAATCAAGTATTTAGATATAACATCTTAGTAAAGATGGGGCCCACTTTTCTCCTACTGCCTTGCCATCTCCCTCATGCCATCAACCACAGACCTTACATCAGCAGACAACCTCAACCAAGGACAAGTGCCAATTAGGCTGCTCTTTCATTCTTTCTAGTAAGCATGCAGGTTGGGGAAGGTGTGTAATTAGACTCTTTGGCCCAGATTCAAAGAGATTTGCTCTTTTTTTGCGGAGGCACAGGGCAACGATTTGCGCCGCTGCCCTCGATTCACGGAGCAGTAGCTCCGTAAATTGCGAGGGCGCGCCGGCAAAATTGCCCGGCGTAAGCGCGCGCAACGTAAATGATCCCGCCGGGGGCGGGAATCATTTAAATTAGGCGCGCTCCCACGCCGAGCGTAGAGCGCTTGCTCCGTCGGGAAACTTTCCCGACGTGCATTGCGGCAAATGACGTCGCAAGGACGTCATTTGCTTCAAAGTGAACGTGAATGGCGTCCAGCGCCATTCACGAATCACTTACGCAAACGACGTAAAATTTGAACGTCGCGACACGGGAAGGGCGGGTATACTTTAGCATTGGCTGCCTCTACTTTTAGAAGGGGCAGCCTTACGCTAAAGACGCCGTACGGAAACTCCGTACCTTGCGTACGCAGGGCCCGCGCAACTTTGTGAATCGGTGTTAGTATGCAATTTGCATACTATACGCTGATCACAATGGGAGCGCCCCCTAGCGGTCAACGCAAGAATGCAGCCTAAAATCAGCGTGGCATAAGGGCCTTATGCCACGCAGATTTTAGGCTGCAGTCGGCGTTACGATGTTCCTGAATCAGGAGCATTCGTAACGCCGGAGCAAGTAAGCAATTGCGCTGCGTAACCTATGGTTACGCAGGCGCAATTGCTTGCTGAATCTGGGCCTCTGTAACTGAGAAACCATAGTATGTTAAATGTGACGTGTAAGGCGAAAAGCTTGCATTTAAAAGATATCCAGTTAGCCACATGAAAGGTATCTCCTGTATGTTAACTTTCCTACTAACTATGGTAACAAGGTGCAAAACCTTACCACTAGCCATGTTTTAAGGTATAATGCAGAGATAAAGAAAGTGAAAGAGGCTTGGGCTGTGAGGCAGGGATGTAGAAGGTGGATAGAGATTTGATTGCTTTAGTTATGAGGCAGGTATAAAGAAGATGGAAGAGCTTACAGTCTCCTAGGCTATTACACAAGGATGTAGAAAGTCGAAGAGCTTATAATGTTTTTATTATTAAATCAAGGATAAAAAAAGGTTAAATAGGTTATAGCCTCTTGGGCTATAAGACAGGGGTATAGAAGGTGGTATAGTTTGCAATCTCTTGAGCTATAAGGCAGGGATGTAGAAGGTGGAGAAGCTTACAAATTCTTTGGTTATAAGAAAGGGATAAAGAAAGGAAAATGGCTTATCTTTTATGTTGGCTAAATGATTAGCAATAACCAATCTGTTCTCAAGTTCTCAACCCAGAATATTGTTTGACATGACAAAGACAGCATCGGGTTTCAGAAATTTTCTTCCATATTTCTTCTTTCAATGAACATAATTTGTTCTGTACCCATATTGTTGCAGCCACTTCAATTCGGAGCATCTCGCCCCTCATGATAGGTAATGGCATGTCAGAATGGCACTTTCCTTTTGCCTGGCTGTATACAATCCAGCAGCGATCCTGTGTCATTTAGTGGTGCATTCTCCCCCATTAAGCCACTGACAATCAGAGTGGCTTCTTCCTACAGCCTTGCCTATTTCAGTTTGGTGCATCTCTTGGCTCACTGTCCGAATAATGTTATTATTAGCTAGCTGATGGGCCCCCTTCTATCCAGTCTGCATTCTTGTCCACTGATTCCTGTGTACTAACCTCTGTTTTGTTTCCTGATAATCTGTCTGCTGCCTGCCCTGATCTCTGGCAAGTTCTAGTAATCCATATGCGCTGCCTGCTCTAAACTTTGGACTGTTCCTGGCATTGTCCATCTTGTGGTGCCTAAAGCAGTGTAGACCTGGGATTGACACACTGCAAAGCCCAACATTCTGCCTGCACCACCTGCTCACATGTACTTCATTGAGTCCTGATCCAATGCCCAGGCTATAACTTTTCCTATGTGTTCCAGATCCAGTTTCCTTGACCTCCCTCTCCCAACAATGTTCCCCCTTTGCTGTCTCAGCTCACAGGTCTAATCTGTTTTGTGTTGCTCTGCTTTATTGTGCAGAGTTGTCTCCCGGCATACACTTCTCAGGTAAGCCTTCCACCTCCTATTGGCCATCCCCTATCTTGTATCTACAGGATTCACTTCTGCTTAGCTGCTATCCTGACACTAATTACTACCTCTAGGCTATAAGAGGAGGTTCTCTTTTAGCTGTCAGTGGAATATATGTCCTTTATTAAAAGATTCCTGTCGCCCCGTGACAGCTATAACATATGCATTTCTTAAACTTTTTACCTGGTGGTAATGATCAAAAGGACAAATGGAGGGGGTTATCTCCCCAATGAGACATCACAACAAAAAGGTTGGGGTATACAGTAGATACACATTAACTTCTGCAGTAAGAGACATAGTACTTTGCTAGCTTTTTTAGGTTGCCTGAATTTCAGCTTTCATTTTTCCTGGGCAGGTTAAACGATGAAAGCTTAAATCTGATACTGTTATTGATATCTTCTGTTTTCCTTTCCTCCAGTTTAAATCACTTAAGGCTCGTACACACGCACGGTTTTCTCGGCAAGAAAGCTGCTGGCAGAACTTTCTTGCCGAGTAAACCGTGCGTGTACGAGCCTTTTTAGGTTTCTTGTCTTGACGAGAAAAATAGAGAACCTGCTCTCTATTTTCTCATTGTGATTCTCGGCAGTATTTTCCTGCCAAGAAACCCAGGAGTTTGTATACTTACCAGTCGCCGTGGAAACCCGTGCATGCTCGAAATTACTTTGATGCATGCACGGTAGCTTCCTAGGCATAGGTAGGATGTAGCAAGATGGCAGCGACGGCATCGATCGTCGAAGTCGATGACGTCACTGCGTTCTTTCCATTTAAAAGAACGGCGGTTCTTTTGAATAGAGTGTCTGTACAAGAATCTCGTCAGGAAAAACAACGTTTTTTTCCTGACGAGATTCTGAGCCGTGTGTACAGGGCTTTAGTCTCCGTATCATTTTTCTTCAAAGAAGTTGGTTTTCTTCCTTTCTCTTGCAAATGGCATCACTATGATCCGAATATATTTATGAATTATTATTTGTACATGATTAAGTATGAGAATATTCTTTTTCTATTAATGGGTCACAGTCCATCTAGTTATGTTGAAAAATCAACTTTTACAGTAAAGGAATATTTTATACACATTTTTCACTTTTTCTGTGACTTGTCAGACTTGAATGCAATGCTTTTTTTCCCACTACACGTCGCATTGTTAAACTAGAAATATTCCAGTATATCACTTTCGTAATAAGAATGATGTTATGCAATGATAGCTCTTTATTGCCTGTCTGTCTCACCAATAAAATTGATTCTTCGCATGTCTATGGCTGATCAGCTGCTCACTGTAAATCTGTTGAAGCAGAACAAAGTCTCATGCTGCCCCACTGAAGCTGCTCTGAATAAGCTGGTTAGGAAAATAGAACATGACGAGATTCTTAAATTTTCTGGTCTGTGTAACACTGCATCAACAGTATCAAAACATGGCTAAAGTTTCATGGATTTTGCAACTGTTGTCAAAGAACAGGCATAACAAGACCTTAATCTTGGTTCAAATTATGTAAACTCTCATGGTAGATAGGATTTGGTGTACACTTTGAAATTCTCAAGTATTTGGTCCCTGTTGAATCTGAGAAGAATGCAAACACAAAGTATGTTTGTTTATTAATTGCTTAAAGATTTAGGATTTTTTTTTTTTTTTGTCAATTAAGAAGACAAGATTAAGTAGAATGCCACTTTTAAGTTTCGTATAAAGAATGATACATGAACAAAGTAAACACATTTTTGAAATAAAAAAGCCCAGCACCAACTTTTTTTTAGCCTTGGTAAGATTAAATACTTTTACATTAAAACGTTACTTTTAGGAGTCTCTACTTATTTCTGGAAATAAAGAGGACATTCACCGAAAAGGGAAAGTTGCACTTTATTTAAAACCCCCAACCCCCCCCCCCTATGTGGCATGTCTTTTGGGGGGGGCAGGTACCTAGTTTTAACAGTGACCGCTCCCACTTTCACTCAGGTCGCCTAGAAGTTCGTCTCCCCCTCCCTCCCTGCAATCTTCTGGGACAAATCGCAGGTCCCAAAAGATTGCCTGACCATTCAGGAGGCACAGCGCGACTCGTGTATGTGCAGTGCACGTCTGGCTGCGAAGCCACAAGCTGTCACAGCCGGGTGCCCGCAATGTAATGTAAGGTGCTGGCGAGATGGAGAGAATCGTGGGGTTTGGGGGGGGGCACATTGTTGGATCCTGGGACAGGTGAGTGTGTTTTATTGAAAGTCAGCAGCTACACTTTTTGTATCTGCTGACTTTTAATCAACACAAAAATGACTGGAGTTCTGCTTTAATAACCTTTTAATACACCCTTATTTAAAATTAATATCTCAACTATCCGCTAGCTTCTACACATAAAGCCATCCATTTAATTTTCTACGTGTTAAAATTAATTAAAATGTAACATCCATAGATAAAACCAAACTATGGCAACCGTCCTTCCCTATCTTTTCTTTAACAGCGTCACTTTGAACATATTATTTATAGTGCGCCAGACCATTTATTCCAGTACATTATTAATATAGGTGTCAATCTTATACATTAGATATGCACATTCATGCTTTAGTCCGGTCTCCACCAGTATGAAGTGGCTCATGATTTAAAGGGTAACTCCACTATTGTGAAAAAAAACTGCAAAAAAACAATATAGCGTATACAATTGTGACACAAGTCATATTGTAATACAATGTTATTACAAATTACCTTTCCTTTTAAATCTGCAGCTCTGTAATTCTCTGTAAAATGCAGTGCAATATGGCTACCTGGAGGTGTTCTGTACACAGGATGTGTACAATACGCCCCCCAGAAACATAATTTCCTGCTTGTGTGATTGGCTCACTGATTTTCCTAGAAGTCTGCACTAAGATGCACATCAGATATTAGGCATCCTCTGCAACAAAAATTTAATTTTTGGTGAGATACTCCCAATAGGAAATCACATCCAAAGGGATGTAGACCCTGCAGTTTTCCTCATTAGAGCCCTGCAGGTGCAGCAGCTGATTTGATAATTATGAAACCACTCCCATTAGATTCTCTTTTCACATGGACACAGAGATTTCTTCAGAATAATGAAAGGTAGGAATCTGCAACAAAGTTTGTTAAACTCCTTGCAATGTACATACATCACTCAGGGGAATGTTTTTTTACGCTTTAATATTCTCTCTCTCTCTCTCTCTCTCTCTCTCTCTCTCTCTCTCTCTCTAAGATAGCACTTGATGTATAAGCAGGAGTGTCTATAGGTTTTCATCTGATCCCCAATCAGGGACCATCTGTAGTACAGCCAAGTTCCATGTATCAGTAGGCAAGGTCTTCTCCTGAGCCAAGCCCTTTAGGCTGGACATACATGGTTGAAGTTCGAAAGCATTACCTTTTGAAAATCTGAAATTTTGTGTGTTTTGTGATCCGATAGTGCTACCGTTGATTCCGAAATTCGACCAACCAAGCTATCAATTTCACCTCCTGTTGCTACAGAAAATAATTTTCGCAGCTGGGAATCTTTGCTTTCTGGGAATTTTCTTTTCTGGCATATGCGCATTTCTTTTTCGATTTACAATTCTCGCACAATTCTCCCATCATTGATTAGAAAACCGTTTGTTTTTAAAAAAATTCCATCATGCCTGATTACTCAAATTCAATGGCCACACGAAAATGTACTGTTGCTGCAGCCCACTAATGATGTGAAATTGGAACGAAAATTGAAAGAAAATTACACAGATTTGAAATTTGACTAATGCCTAATTCCGCTTACTCCAGCATCACAAAAATTGATACTTCTGTATATCTAGCCTATAACATTTTTATGGGGACAAGGTCTCATGTTGAAACAAAACTTGCCATATTTGATCACTGCAGAAAGCAGAGCATTTTTACTGACAGGGGGGCCCTGGATGTGGTATGAAGGGTCCTTGAGAGGGAACCAGCTAACACATTGAAACTACTGTTTTTACTACAAGTGTTTGCTTTCAGTGACGGCATATTAATTTTGTGAGTCACTGCATATTGATTAATCCAGATGGAATCTTGAATGTGGATCTAAGTGTAAGGTGGTCACCTACAGTACATTGATAATGTACAGGAATAAAGGGTGTGGTGGACCATGAAGCATATGTTTAAAGTGACACTGTTAAGAAAAAAATAAGCAAGGGGAATTGTCACTACTTGGTATAATTTGTAGAGGTTTTCTTTTAGGCCTGGTTCACACCTATGCAGGTTACAGTTTGCATATTCCAGGTGCATTTCACGTTTTCAATACTTTTTTTGTTGATTCATTGAAGTCTATGGAACCAAAAAACAGGAAAAAGTCCCTGGCCCTTTCCATTAAATGCATAATTGTGAACGTGACCCATAGGAAACCATGGTAAATGGACTGTAGTGTGTGGTTTTTATTAAGGTGTGAACCAGGCCTTAATTAATGTTAACCACTTAAGCCCCGAACCATTTGGCTGGTCAAAGGCCAGGGGACTTTTTGCGATTCGGCACTGCGTCCCTTTAACTGACAATTGTGTGGTCGTGCGACGTGGCTCCCAAACAAACTTGACGTCTTTTTTTTCCCCCCCACAAATAGAGCTTTCTTTTGGTGGTATTTGATCATCTGTTTTTATTTTTTATTTTTTGCGCTATAAACAAAAATAGAGTGACAATTTTGAAAAAAATGCAATATTTTTTACTTTCAGCTATAAGAAATATCCCCAAAATCTATAACATTTTTTTTTTCCAGTTTAGTCCAATATGTATTCTTCTACATATTTTTGGTAAAAAAAAATCGCAATAAGCGTATATTGATTGGTTTGCGCAAAAGTTAAAGCATCTACAAAATAGGGGTAGTTTTATGGCATTTTTATTATATTTTTTTTTACTAGTAATGGTGGTGATCTGCGACTTTTATCGTGACTGCAACTTTATGGAGGACACATCAGATACTTTTGACACATTTTGGGGGCCATTGTAATTTTTACAGCGACCAGTGCTATATATATGCACTGATTACTGTGAAAATTACACTGGCGCTGAAGGGGTTAGGTGTGTCCTAGGGAGTGATTCTAACTGTCGGGGGGCATGGTTACGAATGACACGTCACTGATCAATGCTCCCAATGAGAGGGAGCAGACTATCAGTGATAGTGTCACTAGGCAGAACAGGAGATGCTTGTTTACACTTGCCTCTCCCCATTGTGCAGCTCTGTGACCACATCGAGTCCGCAGGGCACAGTCACGGAGCGTGCGCCCGCATGGCAGGACTTTTAAAGTGACGTAAATATACGTTACTCTGCCCAGCCGTGCCATTCTGCCGACGTATATGTGCAGGAGACGGTCGTTAACCGGTTAAAATGTATAGATAAAATTGATTTATTTATAGAAGTTGATTGATGTATGTTATAATATTTTGATTAAGGATATATGGTTTATGATTCCTCAATGGAAGTAGTGAAAACCAGTTATGTTTTGCTTAAAGCGGGGGTTCACCCTATCAACGCAAAAAAAAAAATTTTTTTTTCTTTTACCATAAAATCAGGCATTGTAGCGCGAGCTACAGTATGCCTGTCCCGATTTTTTTACCCCCGTACTCACCTTGTACTCGTACATCGAAGATACCGGGGAATGGGCGTGCCTATGGAGACGGAGGATGATTGACGGCCGGCTCTGGCGCGTCACGCTTCTCCGGAAATAGCCGAAATAGGCTTGGCTCTTCATGGCGCCTGCGCATAGCCTGTGCGCAGGCGCCGTGAAGAGCCGAGACCTACTCCGGCTGTCTTCGGGGAGAGTGACGTGCCAGGGCTGGCCGTCAATCATCCTCCCTCTCCATAGGCACGCCCATTCCCCGCGGGAGCCGAAATCTACAATGTACGATTACAAGGTGAGTCCAGGGTTAAAAAAATCGGGACAGGCATACTGTAGCTCGCGCTACAATGCCTGTCTCGATGGTAAAATCAAGTCAGTGAGGGTGAACTACCGCTTCAAAGTTTGGTGTAGTAGCGGATAGTGTAGTGCTTTTCCCTTGAAGCAGTGGAGACATTAAAGCGTTTGTTAACCTAAAAAATAAATATTAATCCTGTTCCCTTAAAGTGGATGTTTTTTCCCTGGGCATTCCCCAGGTTTTTGTTGTTATCATTGTTATTTAAAGTGGATGTAAACCCACTGATGTGAAAAGCCTCAGATGATACACAGGGAGGAAACACATTCTCCTATATACGTTTTACATGTATATCTGTTGTCTTCAGCTTTATATACTGTTTAGAAAGTGCACATCATGTTAGAATTTTCACTTCCTCATTCAGCAGTAGCAGTGTAGTTTTTACACTGGGAGACAACTGATTTGGAAGAAATGCACACACCCTCCACACAGGCAGGGACTTGCAGAGGTGTCCTGTGAGCAGAGCATCTTTCTGCTAATCTATTTATAGCACCCACCCTGACACACAATTCAGGCTGGTTTTATCACCTGTCAGAACTTGTCAGAGGTTTTCATGCTGATAACAGAAGAACAGAGCAGGAGAAAGCCACAGGACCTAGTGCTTTAAAGAGAGATAAGAAAACGCTGCAGAAATATGTGCCCAGCTCAAATTGCATTAATCGGGTTTACATCCAGTTTAAAGTATGTTATACAGCACAGTGCTTGTGCTGTGTAATTTGGTCCCTTCTATCACCTAAAAAACTTGGCTGATCCTGCCTGGGTATGTCCTCCCCCCTGCCCTGTAAACTGACCACGGTATATCATGGCTGCTGAGCCCTGACAAATTGCAAAACTGAAATCTTGTAGGTGGAGGGAAGTAAAAAAACAAAACTAAAATAATATGGTTGCATAAGTGTGCACACCCTTAAACTAATACTTTGTTGAAGCAACTTTTATTACAGCACTCAGTCTTTTTGGGTATGAGTCTATCAGCATGGCACAGCTTGGCAATATTTGCCCACTCTTCTTTGCAAAAACCCTTCAAATCTGTCAGATTGCGAGGGCATCTCCTGTGCACAGACCTCTTCAGATCACCCCACAGATTTTTAATCAGATTCAGGTCTGGGCTCTGGCTGGGCCATTCCAAAACTTTAATCATCTTCTTCTGGAGAAGCCATTTCTTTGTTGATTTGGATATATGATTGGGTCATTGTCATGCTGAAAGAAGTTCCTATTCATGTTCAGCTAGCAGAAGCCTGAAGGTTTTGTGCCAATATTGACTGGTATTTGGAACTGTTCATAATTCCACCTACCTTGACTAAGGCCCCCTGTTCCAGCTGAAAAAAAAACAGCCCAAGAGCATGATGCTTCCACCACCAAGCTTCACGGTGGGTATGGTATTCTTTTGATGATGTGCGGTGTTGTTTTTGTGCCAAACATATCTTTTGGAATTATGGCTAAAAAGTTCAACCTTGGTTTCATCAGACCATAACACATTTCCCACATGCTTTTGGGAGACTTTAGTCTGTGTTTTTGCAAAATTTAGCTGAGCTTGGATGTTTTTCTTCATAAGAGAATGCTTTTGTCTTGCCACTCTAACCAATAGCCCAGATGTATAAAGAATACGGGAGATTGTTATTACATGTACAACACAGCCAGTGCTTGCCAGATATTCCTGCAGCTCATTTAATGTTGCTGTAGGCTCTTGGCAGCCTCCCTGACCAGTGTTCTGCTTGTCTTTTTTAACAATTTTAGAGGGACGTCCAGTTCTTTCTTGGTAATATCTCTGTTGTGACATATTTTCTCCACTTGATGACTGACTTCACTGTGTTCCATTGTATATCTAATGCCTTGGAAACTTTTGTACCCTTCTCCTGACTGATACCTTTTTAACAATGAGATCCCTCTGATGCTTGGAAGCGCTCTGCAGATCATGGCTTTTGCTGTAGGATGCGACTAAGAAAATGTCAAGAAAGGCTAGAACAGCTGAACTTTTTTATTTGGGGTTAATCAAAGGCATTTTAAATGATGGTGTGTACTGACTCCTATTTAACATAAATTGGAATATGATTGCTTAATTTTGAACACAGCTACATCCTAAGTTATAAGAGTGTATACATACTTATGCAACCACATTATTTTAGTCTTCCCTAAAAGATTTTAGTTTTTCAATTGACTTTGTAAACAAACAATTAAATTTTAGATGGGGTGATCAAATACCACCAAAATAAATCTCTGTGTGAAAAAAATGTATATACAGTAAATTTCATTTGGGTACAGTGTTGCATGACCGCGCAATTGGCAGTTACAGTAATGCAGTGCTGAATAGCAAAAAATAGCCTGGGCATGAAATCGATTAAAACCTTCCGGAGCTCATGCATTTGGGTAAAAAAAAACTTCTGGCCTTAAAATCACTTTAACTACTTGCCGAAAGACGGCTACAGCGCAAGCCTTAATTGCCGGGAGGGCGTCCATGGTCCTCCCTAGCAAATGTGCATTAAGGTAAAAAAAAACACCTTGCAGTGTCTGGTCCCCTCCGTTTTACTTACCTGAGCCCCGTATTTCTGTGGGCATGATCCACGGGTTTTCGGCTCTTCATGGGATAGATTGATAGTAGCGCAGCCATTGGCTCCTGCTGCTGTCAATCAAATCCAATGACGCGGGCGCTGGGCCGAGTCATACACTCGGCGTCTATGGACGCCAAGTGTATGACACAGGAGCACGCCCGCAAGATAACCCCATCTGGGAAGCTCTCTCCCAAAGGGGGTTATCTAATGCGGGGACGAGCCGCGAGAGCCGACGTGGGACCCCAGAACAGGTGGATTGGGGCCACTCTGTGCAAAACGAGCTGTATGCAAGTATGACATGTTTGTTATTTAAAAAAAAATGGCAACCTTTAATATCACTTTAAATACCACGAAAAGAAAGCACTAGTTGTGTGAAAAATTTTTTTTAATAAAAATGTAATTTGGGTACACTGTAGCATGACTGCGCAATTGTCATTCAAAGAGTGACAGCGCTAAAACCTGAAAATTGGTCTAGGCAGAAAGGGGGTTTAAGTGCCCAGTAAGCAAGTGGTTAAGAAACTCAATACCAATTTATTCACTAGCAGAATTATATCGATGCTTGAATGGTTTTTGACTAATGGTATATTGCAGGCCTAAGTAACATTTGTTAAAGGGTTGTATGACTCATTCTTTGCTTCCCTATAACATTAATAAAATCCAAGTTAAATTCATTGATGTTAGAGACTTGGCCTACACATTTCCATCCTGTGAACCATGAACAACCCACAGACGTTTCACATCTTGCTTTAGTTTCATCTTATCAAAGGCTGGCAGAATAAAAACTATCAATTGGACTTTACGTTGACTTTATTTCTTTGACTGCCCCTTTTGTAAATGAGGCAATTGCCAACAAGAAGTTAAATAATTCAGCAGCATGGGAATAGATCATCTTTGTAGTCTAAAACATCTTTTTAGCTGTCCGCTGATGTCATTCAGCCGGCCCAGGCTCTGGATCAATCCCGACTTTACAGTCAGGATTCGCCCAGATGCCTGGATCGGTAGCTGGCTCAGCCTCTCAGTGCACTGCTGGCTCAGCCTCTCAATGCACCGCTGGGAGACTGAGGCAACTGTTCATGCCCCTTCCACAGCCCGATGCTTCAGTGCTAGAGGGGCAAAACAGAGAACTAGTGACTGACAGTCACAAGCTCCCTGCTCAGTGAAGAGCGAGACCTGAGCTATCTATACCGATGACTACTCATTTGTCCCATGCTTGCCTTTTTTGTGGGCACAGCTTCCACAGTTCAGGTCATATTTAATCTTGTGTTTCTTTGCACCAAACGGAAATCAGTTGTCAACAAGAAGGTAAAAAATTCAGCAGCATGGGAATGCATCATCTTTTGTAGTCTAAATCAAACAATGTTTGTCTTTTTACTATACTTTTTAGCATTTGTAAGAATATCAGGTCAGAGAAAGAAATGTCAATGATTTTCCATTGCCCCCTATCATCTGCAGTCTGAGCCAGTGTGTCCCCCTGGCACCAGAACTTCTCTGTGATTTCTTCCTTAGCAACTATTGAGCAGCTACAACCTCTAAGCTCTTTTACTCTGTCGGCATATGACTTCAGTGAATGTTTTTTTTATTTTTTTATTTAATAAATTCTAGCTCACATTTTTACTGTTTTTCTTCTTCTTCTAGCATATTGGTTAGTTTGATATTAAGCAGAGATGTGTCTTGTTTAGTATGGAAATGAACGTCTTAAATGTGCAGTCTTACATAAGTAACTGCCTCTTAAGATACACCTGCAGACCATATAAAAGAGCATTTTAAATGAAGCAGCAAGGGCTTTACTTTTTAATTTAATTGAACTACAACTGCCAACACATGCAAAGCTTAGTGCCATAAAAATAAAATGTGTCAAAAAATCCGACATTGCTCTGCGTTGCATTCCAATTTCAGCATAACCTGGTCTTAACAGCGTCTTTTATTCTTCGGTTTGAAAAGATAAATGTACTTAGAGCTGCAGAAGAGAATATTGCCGAAGAAACAATTCTGTTCATCTTTAGTAGTTTCCTTAAGTACACTTCTTCTGTGCCAATTTGCATATTTTTTAAATAATGAGCTAAGTGCAGACAATTCGACAAGAAATTTAGCTCGTACAGAAAGTACTGCAAAAGTGAAATGTCCATTGGAAATATCTGCACAACATACTGGGAGCCGGTGGGTTGCTAATTTCATGCATTTATGTCAGCAGTGAAATTGTTTAGTAATTCAGTTTACTTGTAATATTTCATATTGCAGGGGAAATCTCAAGATGGCAAATTAGATGCTTTGCATGCATTCAAAAAAGAACTGAATCTTGATGAGTCCAGTGGAAGACTTGAAAAAGACAAGCATTTTACTGAGCGCACAATCCCAGCTGGATTTACTTCCTTTGAGGGGAAAGGAGGAGCTGGTGACGAGGTAAGTGTTTTGTATATATTGTTAAAGAGGAATCAATTCACATATACGCATTGATTAGGAAGAAATCAAATGATAAAATAGACAGAGTAGAGGGAAGGGAAGTATGAGGTTAAAACTGGTCACATTTTCAGCTTTTATTCTAGGCGGCACAAAAATAAAACGCTGAATCTGGTTAGTATGGGACTTTTTTTTTAGATTTCATACATCGGTTCTATCATGTATTGTACTGTCTGTACAAATACTAAAGACTGCCTGTACAAATATTAAAGGACAGCTAAACTTTAAATCTTTCATTTTTACTTCTGGAGAATGACAGTAATAACTCTTGTTCAACTGTCTCATGTTATGTTAGTGACTAGAAGCCCTAAAAAAGTAAAGTGGCATTAAGCGATTTCTTCTTCTACAGACAGCTGAGAACTCTTCCCTTAGTTTTAGAACGCTCTGACATGCTGGTCGAATCTGTCATTATGGTACCAATACTAGTTTCTGCTTAGGAGAGCATGTGGCATATATATATACACGCAGGCGGTCCGCTACTTTCAAACATCCTACTTGCAAACGGAGGGAGACAACAGGAAGTGAAATTCTCTCCTGTAAGATCCCTTTCACACTGAGCCGCCCATAGCGTCGGTGGTAAAACGATGCCATTTTTACCGCGAATGGGCGGATTTGCATCGCATTTCGGCTGCTAGCGGGGCGATTTTAACCCCCACTAGCAGCCGAGAAAGGGTTAGCTCCGCTGTCCCATTGATTTCAATGGGCGGGAGCGGTGGAGGAGCGGTATACACACCGCTTCAAAGATGCAGCTAGCAGGACTTTTTTTAATATCTTGCTAGCGCAACTCTCCAGTGTGAAAGCCCTCAGGGTTTTACATTGGTGACAATGGAGTAGCTGTTTGAGGGTGGATTGCAGGTGCTATTAACACTATAGCGCCTGCATTATGCCCTTAGTGTGAAAGGGGTCATATGCCGCGTACACGACCGTTTTTCGGGTTCTAAAAAATTACGTTTTTTTAATGTCATTAAAAACGATCGTGTGTGGGCTTCAGAGCATTTTTCGGGTTCTAAAAAATGGGCAATTTTTTTTCAAACATGCTCTATTTTTTCACAACGTTTTTAACGTTGTCGTTTTTAAGGTTGTAAAAAATGGTCGTGTGTGGGCTTTAACGACGTGAAAAATCCACGCATGCTCAGAAGCAAGTTATGAGATGGGAGCGCTCATTCTGGTAAAACTACCATTCGTAATGGAGTAAGCACATTCATCACGCTGTAACAGACAGAAAAGTGCCAATTGTCTTTTACTAACACAAAATCAGCTAAAGCAGCCCAAAGGGTGGCGTCATCCGAATGGAACTTCCCCTTTATAGTGCCGTCGTATGTGCTGTACGTTACCGCGCTTTGCTAGAGCATTTTTTTTTCACGATCGTGTGCAGGCAAGACTGTTTTAATGATCGGGTTGAAAAAAACGTTGTTTTTCCTAGACCCTTAAAAACGTCATTTTTTAGAACCCGAAAAACGGTTGTGTGCACGCAGCATTAGAGTTATTAAGGAAAAAAGGTGTCTCAACTGATGCTTTATCACCAATCCTTGTTTCCCTAATAACCCAACATTTTCAAAATCCAATTGTCATTGGGACAGAATGTGAGGTGAAATCTTCTGAACAGGGGCACAGACAGCAAAACAAATGTTACAGGGGTGATAACCCTTCCCTATGCTATCCAAAAAGCTTACATTTTTTTTTTTTTGGCTGGAGCTACACTTAAACAATGTACCTGTTCCAACTTACAAACAGATTCATCTTAAGAACAAGCCTACAGCCATGGCCAAAAGTTTTGAGAATTACACAAATACTCATTTTCACAAAGTCTGCTGCCTCAGTTTTTGAGATGGGAAATTGCATATACTCCAGAATGTTATGAAGAGTGATCAGCCGAATTGCAATTAATTGCAAAGTTCCTCTTTGCCATGAAAATTAACATAATCCCATAAAAAAAAATGTCCACTGCATTTGTGAAGAAGGCTTCAGGGTGCCCAAGAAAGTCCAGCAAGCGCCAGGACCGTCTCCTAAAGAGGATTCAGCTGCGGGATCGGAGTGCCACCAGTGCAGAGCTTGCTCAGGAATGGCAGCAGGCAGGTGTGAGCGCATCTGCACGCACAGTGAGGTGAAGACTTTTGGAAGATGGCCTGGTGTCAAGAAGCAAAAAAGAAAAGGAGGGCACACCGACCTTGTGCATTACCACTTAATTTTTTTTATTAAAACAGAATAAAAAGCAATGGTCCTACTCACAAGACAATTGTAAATATGCGCTTTTCAGACAACTGGACTGGGCCTCGCGACACCTGCCAGTGGAACTTCAGACATCTGAACGGCTGACGCGTTTCTGGGGCGTACCCTCTTCTTCAAAGCCTGGATAGTCCGTGATACCTATTTACGATTGTCTTGTGAGTAGGACCATTTCTTTTTATTCTGTTTTAATAAAAAAATTTAAGTGGTAATGCACAAGGTCGGTGCGCCCTCCTTTTCTTTTTTGTTTCGTTTTAGCCATATGAACACCCTTTGTTCTGTGGAGGGCTGCAAGACTTCTGATTTTTGCCATTAGACTACACTGCTGTACCCGGTTTGGCGAAACACCAGAGCGCAGGAGGTTTTGTGTTTTTCTGGTGTCAAGAAAGGCAGCAAAGAAGCCACTTCTCTCCAAAAAAAACATCAGGGACAGATTGATCTTCTGCAGAAAATATGATGAATGGACTTCTGAGGACTGGGGCAAAGTCATATTCTCCGATGAAGCCTCTTTCCGATTGTTTGGGGCATCAGGAAAAAGGCTTGTCCGGAGAAGAAAAGGTGAGCGCTACCATCAGTCCTGTGTCATGCCAACAGTAAAGCATCCTGAAACCATTCATGTGTGGGGTTGCTTCTCATCCAAGGGAGTGGGCTCACTCACAATTTTGCCCAAAAACACAGCCATGAATAAAGAATGCTACCAAAACACCCTCCAACAGCAACTTCTTCCAACAATCCAACAACAGTTTGGTGAAGAACAATGCATTTTCCCAGCACGATGGCAAAAGTGATAACTAAGTGGCTCGGGGACCATTTTGGGTCCATGGCCTGGAAACTCCCCAGATCTTAATCCCATTGAGAACTTGTGGTCAATCCTCAAGAGGCGGGTGGACAAACAAAAACCCACTAATTCTGACAAACTCCAAGAAGTGATTATGAAAGAATGGGTTGCTATCGGTCAGGAATTGGCCCAGAAGTTGATTGAGAGCATGCCCAGTCGAATTTCAGAGGTCCTGAAAAAGAAGGGCCAACACTGCAAATACTGACTCTTTGCATAAATGTCATGTAATTGTCGATAAAAGCCTTTGAAACGTATGAAGTGCGTGTAACTATATTTCACTACATCACAGAAACAACTGAAACAAAGATCTAAAAGCAGTTTAGCAGCAAACCTTGTGAAAACTAATATTTGTGTCATTCTCAAAACTTTTGGCCACAACTGTACAGTGCCTATCTTGTCTTGTTTGTAACCCATGTAAACATTTATTGTGCACAACAGGATTGGTTTATTGGTGCTAATGTCAGAGGAGGTGTTGTCAGAGGTGCTGGTGATTTAATTGAAGGGAAAGTGGAAGTAAATTGTCCATTATAGGGGTCCCCGGGTTACGAACGCGTTAGGGACTTTCCTCCTGTTTTTAGATCGGAAGTCGGCCGCACATGTGCAGATCGGCAATTACGGGCATTTCCGATGTTCCGTCTGGCTGTGCATGCTCAGAACAGCAAACGGTCCGCCGAACATGGCAGAGGGTCCCTGCAGCGTAGTAGAAGTTCGTAACCCGGGCGTTCGTAAGTTGGGGACCCCCTGTAATTGATGCCATGCAAGAAAGGGAGACAAACAAGGACAAGTCATGTTCCATTTCCTCAAACAGACGTATACAACTACAGTATATACTCTGTATATGCATTTACACGCATGTACATACGTACATATGTATAGTTTGTATATTTGCTAGAGCTGCACGATTAATCGTTAAGAATTGAAATCACAATCTTTTTCCCTTTCCGATCTTCGTGATCTTTTATCACAACACACAAATAAGTAGAAACAAAGTATCTCTTCGTTCTTTCATCAAAGGAAAGAACTCCGGCGTGTTAAAGACCAAACCTTTTCTGACATTTTGTTGCTTACAAGTAAAAATCAATATTTTCTGCTAGAAAATTACTTGAAACACCCAAACAGACACTAGAGAATAAAATGGTGGTTGTTGCAATATTTTATGTAACACCGTATTTGCGTAGTGGTCTTTCAAATGCATTTTTTTTTTAAAAACACACTTTAATGAAAAAAAAAACAAAAAAACGGTAAAGTTATCCCAATTTTCAATCGTGCAGCTCTAATATTTGCAATAAATACTTTTTCCATTTCCTATTAAACATGATCCCTTTCACACAAAAAAACCCTCTAACATTACTGGTTGTTTGTAAACAAATATTTACAAAGCAGTGCTAATTTGTACAAAATATTCTCAAGCTCAATTTCAAACTTCTCCAGGGTTTTAGCTCAGAAGCGAGAAAATTGTATTTTCCGGACACTTCTGGGTCATTGATGCATGGAAGCTTTAATGAAGAGGAATCTGCAAAATATTTTAATGAAGCTTTATTGGAATGGAGAAATCAAACTCATTCCAAATCACAACCTCTCGATACCACTGAAAATGGCACAGGTAAGCCTTATTTACACAGAGGAATATTTCTGGTATATCCTTATAGATATGCAAATTTGCTTTCTGTGTATCTCCATGTTTTACTTTTTTTTTTTTTTTTAAACAGTGACATTTGTTTTGTATTTATCTTTATTTTTTCACTGCTTGTGAGGTAGAAATACATTATAGATCCACTTTTTATATATAATATAATGGCCAATTTGTCAAATGCTTAAAGAGGCTGTCATAAAAAAAAAAAAAAAGCTACAAATAAAAATTGCTACACGTATAAAGTACAAGCACTTAGACATACCTGTATACAGTATACCTGGTTGTTGGTGGTGATCTTGCGCTTAAGAAATAAAATACAAAAACGTGCAAACTGCTGTCTTACGGTTCCCTTCGCTCCTCCCGATCTGCGGTAGCTACTGCAGATCGTAAGGAGCGAAGGGAACCATAAGACAGCACATTTTGCTGCATTTAAACCCTACAAGCTCTCTTTTTCTTTATACATTGTAAGATTCCTTTTTTATGTGTGTAACTATTAAAGGTTCATTTTTATACTACACTATTGGAGCCTCCTCTCCTCCTTGCTTTATACCCTGGGTATGGGCTGGAGTCTTCTCCCTCCCCCTCCTTTTTGCTGTTATAGATCTATTTTAAGGGATAGAGGAGCCTAATAGTGAACATATCGCAGTGGCTACAGCATTTGCAGCAGAGAAGACTGACGATAAGGGAATAAGTTGATGTGCTTAAAATCCTTTGGCAGTGAGGTGAGAGTTCTGAGAGACTGGTGGAGGACACAGAGTATGGTTCAATACTGCAATTAAGGAAACATATCCATCAAGATTATTGATATATTGGAAGATTGATCCTGTTTGTTCCCATCATCCATTTAAACAGAACTTTATTACACCCTGCATTCTCTTACCATTTATTGTCATATTGAACCATTCTTCACATTCAGTTAAATCCATTTTTGCTTTTTTGTACATCTTTGCACGTTTTGCAATTTTGCACGATTTGCACTTTGCACCTTTTTGCGACTTTGTGCACTGTGGGATTATTGATCACATATTCATGTTGTATACATTTGGGTAAATAGTGGTCGATGGTCCAAGTAAAGATACGACACCTCATCCCTTGGTTAATTGGAAGAAGGTATGGAGGAGTGTGGGATTATTACGGTGCCAACAGATAGAAACCAAACACAGTAAATATATAAAAATAAAAAAGATTTATTGATTACAAAAGGATAAATAAATCGGTTCAAGCATGTAGGCAGTACAATAGAGATGTGGGAGCAAAACATCACAATACAAGCTAGTGGTCAAGTCTTCCCGACTAGTTTCGCCAAACCTTTGGCTTCATCAGGGGATTTGTGACAAGACCAGCTCAGTGAGTGGCTCCGATGCTTCCCTGTGAACCATGTGAGGAAACCCCAGGTCGCCTGAAAAACAAATTCAGGTCCAAAGACCCTCTGGTTATGACTAGAGGGGCTTGCACTTAAAATAAAGAAGAGGCAGGGACGCTGGATTGATTTTTAATACTGACGTATAATGATCTCTAGGTGAGCTGGGTAACTCAAAGTTCCCAAGAATATTTTCAAAGCTGATTTGCAGCAGCAATAGTGTTGCCCAGTTCAGTAACACAGATGACCTGTGGCATAGCATCCCTACAAAACGACGCTGATCATTTTTTGGTTCACATATTTGTTTCATTTATGATTTTATTGCAATTCAGGTACAGGACTTAGTCACTTTCTTGCAGTTTGCACGTTTTTGTATTTTATTTCTTAAGCGCAAGATCACCACCAGCAACTATTTATCTTTGTGTACAGTGAACACTATCAGATCTAGCATCTTTTTAGCTCCAGCTTCTTCTCATTCACATATACTCACTAGTAGCGCGAAAGACACCTTTACTTTTACCTATACAGTATACCTACCACAATTTTTGATAACCCGCTATTCTTGCTGAGTCCTGGGGTACTCAGACTTGCAGGTAGTGTTGGAGCCTGCTGTTACCTCCTACTCTTTATACATTCATATTGCCCCCAGATAGTAGGAATATACAGGAGGTTTAAAGCCTAAGCTTAGACAAAACATAAAACAAAAAAAACGGCACAAGAGACAGTACTTACAATCAACACAAAGTGTCCCTTGTGCTGCTAGCTAAGGATTTAGCTGAAATCTTTGGTCCTCTGACCCCCCCCCCCCCATACCCAAGCAGTAGTAATCTTCCAGTGCAGCAGGGTTTATTTGAGCAGAAGGACCTGTCACAAGCACTCATTATGAGTGACAGGTATTCCTGCCCTTTTTACCCACCCCCTCCATTCATAAAAGCTGTACTATAGCTTCTTTGCATGAAAAGCGATCCATGAAATGAGGAGGCGGACCCCACAGCACCGGAAGATTACTACTGCAGGGGGGTGGCGTCAGAAGACTGAAGGTTTCAACTAAATGTGCAGCCAGCATCACAAGGGATGATTTGCATTGATTTTAACTTGTGTCTCCTATGCTGATTTTTTTTTTTTAATGTTAAGACTAAACAGGCTTTAAAGGATCAGGCTGGAAGCTCTAATGTATAACTAGCTTTTTTAAAGTAAGGTACACATGGAAGGAGCTTAAAGCGAGATTCCACCCACATTTTTTATTTTATTTTTTAAAGTCAGCAGCTACAAACACTGTAGATGCTGACTTTTAATAAGGACACTTACCTGTCCTAGGCGCCCGCAATGATTGCCCCCCCCAATGCCGATCCAGATCATTGCAGGTCCCGGTGCCGCCATCCTCAGTAAGGGAAACTGGCAGTGAAGCTTGCGGCTTCACTGCCCGTTTCCTACTGCGCTTTGTGAATGGGCTGCTCTCTGGGATACACACAGTTCCCAGAAGGCAGTGCGCCCCATTCACCAGAAGGAGAATGCGGAAGAAGACCCACCGCGTATAAGGAAGAGGAAGATTAGGAACATTCGCATAGCAACAGGTATTTCGGGTGAGTAAAGAAGAAAAAAATTTTTTTTGCAGTATTTTCCTGTAATTTTTTTTTCAGGGTGGAACTCGCCTTTAAGAAACCTACCAAAAAATCAATTAAAGTGGTTGCCATTTTTATATTTTACTTGCAGGATTTAGTGCAAGAACACGCTGGAGGTCTTCAACTGCTGTTGTGCTGTGCAGGGATTCTGGTGTGCCCCTGCACCCTTAAAGTGGAAGTTCAATCGAAATCTAACTAAGGCTAAACCTACTTCCACCTCCATTCTAAGACTATATTGACCCCGTGAAAGAAAAGATGCTTGTAATTTCCTCTAAAGCCGGTGCAGTCTGGTAACATGATCAGTCTCGGCACCAGCTTTGGTGTAGAGGAGGGGCAGCTGACAACAGATGCCCCATAGTACAGGGATAAAAATGTCAAGTCCTGTGCTACTAGCCAGACCTCAAGGGTTTCTAACCCCTGAACCCACCCTCATAAATTGGTTCATGACATGGCACTTAAATGTTTTATGCAGAATTAAGTTATAAAAATATTAACTTTATCTGTGCCCACCATGCAGCCTGTGCCCACTATGCAGTTGAGTGCACATGCTCATATCCAGAGGTTGTCTTTGGGAAATGGACATATGAGTGCTGCCAGCATTGCTGCAGAGGTTGAAGGGGTGGGGGGGTCAGCCTGACAGTGCTCAGACTATACGCAGCACACTGCATCAAATTGGTCTGCGTGGCTGTTGTCCTAGAAGAAATACTCTTCTAAAGATGATGCTCAAGAAAGCCTGCAAATAGTTTGCTGAAGACAAGCAGACTAAGGACATGGATTACTGGAACCATGTCCTGTGGTCTGATGAGACCAAGATAAACATATTTGGTTCAAATGTTGTCAAGTATGTGTGTCTGCAACCAGGTGAGCAGTACAAAGACAAGCATGTCTTGCATACAGTTAAGCATGATGGTGGGAGTGTCATGGTCTGGGGCTGCATGAGTGCTACTGGCACTGAGGAGCTACAGTAAATTGAATGCCAACATGACCTACTGAAGCAGATATGATCCCCCTCCCTTTGGAGACTGGACCGCAGGGCAGTATTCCAACATGATAATGACCCCAAACATACCTCCAAGACGACCACTGCCTTGCTAAAGAAGCTGAGGGTAAAGGTGATGGGCTAGTCAAGCATGTCTTCAGACCTAAACCCTTTTGAGCATCTGTGGGACATCCTCAAACAGAAGGTGGAGAATTGCAAGGTCTCCAACATCCACCATGATGCTATGATGTCATCATGAAGGAGTGGGTGAGGACTCCAGTGGTAACCTGTGAAGCTCTAGGGAACTCCATGCCCAACAGGGTTATGACAGTGCTGGAAAATAATGGTGGCCATGTGGAAAAAAAAAGGATCTGTTACCATCCTCCGGTTGAAGTTACTAATATCATACAGTTTTGTTTGGCCAGTGGTCTATGTAGCAAAGAGAGTTATCTCTTCCTCAAGAGTAAACAAACATATTCCACAATGTCCAGGTTTTGGAGTATCATTCATGTTTATGTTGTGCTGTAAGCGTTAGATCCTCCATTTTGTTTGTCTTCCACCCTGTTAAACCAAAGGCCAATTGTCGTGGCTGTGGGTTTTTCCAAGTGAGAGGAGTATAAGACTTGCCGACATTAAGAGAGTGACGTATAATAGATTGTAAATTTTAGCTGGGATATTTAAATACATGTAGAAGAAAAAAAGACAGGGTCTACCGATCGTAATCTGTAAACTTTTGGATGATCCTCCAGACTTCTTTCCAGAAGTTTGGGGCAGGACCAGAAGATATGTAGCATTGTTGCTCATTCCCCCTGGCATCGCCAGCAACAATCAGTAGTGTGTGGGAAGAATTTATGTAGAAGGGTTGGTGTATAGTACCATCTTGTCAGTATTTTGAAATTGGTTTCCTGTATCTTAGTACAGATTGAATAAGTGCATATCTGATAATATTGGATTGCTGATCTGGAGTGAGTGTACGGTTTAATTTCCGCCTCCTATTTTATTATACAGGGCAGCCGGTAGTCTTCTACTGCCATGCTCTTTTAGTAATGACAGAAATTTCCAGAATGGCTCTGACTTCCATTCACATGCACAGAATCTTGTGGCTCAAAGCCTGGTCTGCTAAAGATTCCTGTAAAACATGCCCCACACATACAGTATGTCCTTTTGAAGAAAAACATCTCTTTGGTCAGGCACTTGACAAATTCATTAACCCCTTCCCGCCTGCACTATAGCTGAATGACGGCTACAGTGTGGGCTTACTTAGCCGGGTAGGCAACTATTGACGTCCTCCATGATTGCACTTCATGTGCGCCCCCTGTGATCGCCGAGTCCTTTAGACTCAGCTGATTACAGATCGGAATAAAGGGCCACTCAGTGGCCCTTTACCACGTGATCAGCTGTGTCCAATAACTAATCGAGGATGTCAACACAAGCCGGTTATCAGCTTTTCTTTCCTCATGCTGATAGTGTGAGGAGAGAAGGAGAAAGACAATAACCGGCTTTTGTTAAAGGGACATCAACACTGATAATCAGGGCACTGATTATCAGTGTCCTGATTATCAGTGCAGCCCCAACAGTGCCCACCAGTGCTGCCAGTCAGTGCCCACCAGTGCTGAAAATCTGTGCCCACCAGTTAGTGCCTATCAGTGCTGTCTACCAGTGGCTATCAGTGCAGCCTCATTAGTGCCTCCTTGAAAGTGTCCACCAGTGCTGCCTGATCAGTGCATGCTATCAGTGCAGCCTCATCAGCGCACATCAGTGAAGGAGAAAAATTATCTGTTTGCACATTTTCATAACAAACTACTTTATATTTTCCAGTCTTGTTTTTGCTAAAAATAAAAATTTAATCCCAGTGGTGATTAAATACCACCAAAAAAAAAATCTCTATTGCATGAAAAAAAATGATAAAAATGTAATTTGGGTATAGTGTCGCATTACTGCGCAATTTTCATGCAAAGTGCGACAGCCCTGAAAGTTGAAGATTTGCACGGGCATGACAGGGGTGAAAGTGCCCAGTAGGCAAGTGGTTAAAGATGTCACAGGAAGAAATGCAGAGCACCTCGGCACTGTGTCTAGGCTTACCCTAAGTTCAGCCATTCCTTTCACTTCAAGATTTGGCCCACAAAGCCCTCTAAATAATCCTCAAAGCTCTTTTCCAAATGAAATCATTTCTAAGAGTGAGAGGACATATGTTAGTTTGTTTTGTTCTGGGTCAAAGATGTCCCAGACTTGTAGGTTCAATCAGTGGTTTCAAAGTAGTGCAAAATAAGAGTTCAAAACTCCACCCCCTTATCGCTTTCTTCTCTTATATCAACCAAAATCTTCCCAAGTACAGTCGAATTTGCAGAAGGACAGGTTCAAAGGCTTAAAACCTGTTCACAGAATGAAAAACCCATTGGACATTTGTACTATCCTGAATCTAAAATCCCTAAATAAATACAGTACCTCCAAATTCCAAAAGTTTGCATTTGAAACCACAAGGTCAGTTATTACCTCTCTAACACATGGGGAATACTTGGCATCCATAGACATCCAAGGTGCCTATCTGCATATTCCCATTGATCCACCTCATCCGCGCTCTTACTTCCATCCCTATATGATTCAGGGATGGAGACACATGAACTCTATAGCAGTTGTTGTCTCGTATAAAGTTCCAACATTTTGTTTTAATAAACCCTTACTTCCAGTTTGTCACGGTGACATTTGACCTATCCTCTGTTCCCAGAGAATTCACATAGGATCTTACACCTCTTCTTGCCCTTCTAAGACCTCAGGACATCCAGGGTACAAGCTATCTAGATGACTTTTCTCTGAAGGGTTCATCTCCCTTACAGCTATCTGTAGATGTCTAAAGGACAATTCAGATGCTTCAGGCTTTCAGTTGGATGATCAGCTTCCAAAAACCTGCATTCCTACCTTTGCTTGTCCTCGAATACTTGCGTTTGATTTGAGACACATCCTAAGCAAAAGTCTTTCTTTCAGAGAAGAAACTGCTTTCTGTCAGAACTCTCTTTCGGGCTAGAAAACACCCCTGTTTGATTCTCCATTGTTTTAGACACCTCCAACACAACACCTTGTTGGCATGGAACAAACAGGCTCCTTGATCTAATCATGCTTCTGTCTAGCCAAGCAAGGAATTCACTGGCTTGGAACATCTCCAATCCAGCCTTAACAATGGGGAATCTGGTTCTTCCATATCACTGGAAAGTGATTATGACAGATGCCAGTCTTTCATGCTGAGGAGGAGTTTTGCAGTCCCTCACAGTTCCAGGAGCATGGTCTTTGGTGGAATCCAAGCTCCCCATCAACATCCTGGAGCCTAGAGTGATAAGTATTACTGTGCACCACTGAACCCCCCTTCTGCAAGGACACCCAGTTACAGGTAGTGCAGTCATACAGTGCTATGGCTGTGGCTTGCATCAACCACTGAGGGGGAATGAGGAGTTATGCAGCCTTGAAGGAAACAAGCCAGATCATATCACAATGGAGAAACACTGTGCAGCAATCTCTGCTGTCCAGATCCCAGGACACCCCCAATATCTTCAACCTAATATGTAGGAGATGAAGGACACTGGATGTGGATACCCTGACCTCCAGGTTCAACAACCATATTTCCTCTGGTTTTGGTCAGAATCAATGATCCCATAGCAGTGTCTGTGGATTCTTTGATAATTCCCTGATCTCAGGCTAATCTGTGCCTTCCATCCAGTGCAAATTCTGCCTTGCCTGTCCTGCATAATTGAGCAAAAGAAAAAAACTGGTAATTCTCATTGCACCAAATTGGCCCAGACGTACTCAGACTATTAGGAGACAACCCCTGGCCTGAGTATGTAATTCCTACTTTGTTAAAAGCAGGAAAAGCCACTTCCAGAAAGGTTTACCAGTGTACCTGGAAATACTTTTTTGCCTGGTGTGAATACATGCACTTCAATCCCAGTGCTTATTCTATGCTTTGCATTCTGTCCCTCCTACTGTCAGGTCACCTGTGGCCAGGTGACAAGTGCACCCCGTTGGGGTCAGGGATGCACCACAGGGTAGTGAACCGTATGGCCGACTGCTGCGATTAGAGAGGAAGCCTGAACTAGATATGTGCATTCCCGTTCGTACGAATGTTATTTTCGTACGAAAATGTTAATTTTCGTACCCGCAGAATAATGTGTACATACGAAAAAATTAAAGCACCAAAATACGAAAACGACGGGATTACGAATGAGCCGCATAACGAACAACCGCAAATACGAACGAACGATCCGACGAAAATACGACAAAACGAAAACGGCAAAAGAACGAAAATGACATCTATAACAAAAGATTTGCATTCTGTATCCTGTTTGAATCCCCTCTCTGCTCGTATCCTCAGCCGCATGTCCACATGACACCTACAACAAAAGATTTGCATTCTGTATCTTGTTTGAATCCCTTCTCTGCTCGTGTCCTCAGCCGTATGTTCACACGACATCCACAACAAAAGATTTGCACTCTGTATTTTGTTTGAATCCCTTCTCTGTTCGCACCCTCAGTCGTATGCTCATATGACATCCACAACAAAAGATTTGCACTCTGTATTTTGTTTGAATCCCTTCTCTGTTCGCACCCTCAGTCGTATGCTCATATGACATCCACAACAAAAGATTTGCACTCTGCATTTTGTTTGAATCCTTTCCCTGTCCGCATCCCCAGTCGCATGCTCACACGACATCCACAACAAAAGACCCGCACCCTGTATTTTGAATTCCTTTTTTCTGTTCGTATTTTGGATTCAACAGAATGCAAATCTTTTGCCACAGATGTCACACGAACACACGACCGAAAACACCAAAAGAAAACGGACCCAAAACACAGAATGCAAATCCCTTGCCATAGATGTCATTTTCGTTTTTTTGAATGGGCAGTGAGTGTAGTTGGTGAAGCAGCTTCTCTTTTGTGCTGAGTAGTACAGTAAAGCCAAATAAACTTTTCTGTGGATTTTCATCTGAAGGGAGATCAGTTGGCCAGACTTTTGAACCCAAAAATGGTTTTCTGATGGAGTTTAAAAACGAACACATTTTCTGAGAACAAACGGAAAACGATCATTTTTATGTTTGTTGTTAAAGTCTGACCAAGTGTATGGGGCTTAACAATAGTTAATATGGATGAGCCGCGTGTTGAAAGTGCCACGAATCCCGCAATATTTACGAAAGACGAAAATCCTTTTTCTGTTCGTATCTTCAGTCGCATGTTTATATGACATCTATAAAAAATTTTCATAGATGTCACACGAACACACGACCGAAAACACAAACGGAAAAAGGAATCCAAAACACAGAATGCAAATCATTGACGAAAATTCACGAAAATTATTGTCTAACAAGTAACGAACATGAATTAAACAGAATAACGAACCATCCCGCATGTACGAAAATAAAACGGTAACGAAAATACGAAACGATTGGAATACGAAAAAATCTCGTCGTACGAAAAACGAACGGGAACGAACAGGAAAACGGGCGTCTTACGAAAAACGAACGGAAACGAACCTACGGAACGATACGAAACAGAACAAAAAAAAACAAAAACATTTTCTGTGCACATGTCTAGCGTGAACCCAAGATCACCCAGGGCGCAGAGTCTAAGACCCAGCTTTGTGTTCACCAGAGCCTCTAGTGGTGAGGATGGCCTTCACCGCAGCTGGATCCAGGTCACGACCCCTGGGATCCCCTAGGTCATGCTCCGCAGGGAGAGAGGGGAAGCAGCAAGCAGGACAAGCGGTAGTGATGGGTAATCTGAGGTCAGGGCAACAGGCAGATAAGGGTAACTGAGGGACAGGCAACAGGTCAGGATCACAGGCAAACAGGAGAAGTCAGGGACGAGACAAAAATGGTACACAGGAAGATAATCATAGCAGACAGGAACTAAAGCTAACAACATGGTTGAACAGCAAAGCAGACTAGCAGTGCAGTGGTTAATATAGGCTTCCTGGGATGACCTAGGGTGGAGAAATACAGGGAGGAAGGTGATAAAAGACAGTCAGGAGGGTCAGGCCTCTAATGAACACATGGAGATCAGGTAAGCTGCCAGACTTTATTGCATATCCATGACACCTACCACCAGAACCTGAAAAGAACTTAGCCTTAAATGACAGGCTTATCCTTTGATTAATCTATATAATTTGGGCTGATACACACATTGTGTTTCCTTTTTATATACTGTGTGGTATTAATGGACCTAGGGATTCCTTAAATTATAGAGATATTCCTTTTTTTTATTTTTTTCCTTTCAAAAATGAATTAATACTTTAGATTACTTTATTCTATATGCTTATATAAACTACCTTACCCTTACCACATGGTGAGGAAAATGTGGAATTGCTAGATATGAGAGGAAGTTAGTAAGATGGGAATAAATGTTATAAAATACACTTAATTTATTATATTTATGTATGCTATTTACATATGTCCTGCTATTTTAATACAATTGTATGCTCTTCTTTTATTGAAAATAAACTTAAACTTGAATGGAAAAAAAAAAAAAAAATGACAGGCTTCATCTTTTTCCATTTTCAAAAATGTCTTGCCTCGCTCTCTTGTCATAAACTTTATTTAAAGTATATCATGTCTTCAAAAGCTTTGCCAGTGTCAATCACCTATATAAAACAGATTATAACTCAGTCTATGAATACTCCCCATGCCCTGTACTGTATGTCAAGATATGGCATTTGCAGGTACTTCTTTTTTATATATGAAATTTGGAATGAAATGGGGTATTTTGGTGGAAACTGGAGATCCAATATAAAAGATAATTCCACACTAATATACCGAGTATTGGACTGCATTTGCCATTTTAGTTAGCACTGTGATGTCCCAATGCTTAGATCCTGTGTGGCCCATGCTGATTGTAACAGAATTATACATTTTTCACTATTACAACTTACTGCCATAACCTGATTCATACAAAACAAGGGTTTCCAGTATGGCATTCCCCTGAACGCTCTGTTCATAAAAATGTGTTATTAGCACTATGATCTGCTTTAAACTGTCTCATCAATCAGAGCAGCTTCAAGCCATGGCCAAGTAACACAACTTCCTCTATCCAGCTTTAACTGATCTGTAGAGTCACTGGTCATAGCCAGTCAGTGCAGGATCTTCCTTCCAGCTGCAGATAATCAACATGGCTTTTTCCTCTTGACCTGCCTTGGTACTGCCCACACAATGACTTACAGGCCAGCTGACATGCCCCTTTGTATTGAATTCTTCTTGCCTGTATCCTGTACTTGGTGTGGCTTTTGAGTCATAACTGTAGCTTGTCTTTCAGTTATTGCTGTTCACGGCTTGCCTTGACCTTGTCCAGGTTAACCATGTCCACTGCCTGGTATGACCTCTGGCTTGTATCATGTTTATCCTTGTCAGCTCTCTACCTTCATCTTTTGCTTGTATCCATTTGTCTGTTCCAATCCACCACTATCTGGGGTTTCTATTCTCCAAATCCATGGTGCCTAAATCAGGATGAACCCAGGAGTGAGGACCTGGGGTCAACAAGAAGCCAAACCCCTGTGATTATGTGCCTTGGGGGATGCCATGTCTCTTTCTCCCCCTGTGCAGTGTAGTAGAGGGGTCCATTCCAATGAAGGTGCCACCTTAATGTCTTGCTTGGGCTAAGGAACCTGCTGGCTTATTCCTGCTTCCTGACTACCTACTATCTGGGGGATATCTCATATTCTTGAAGCTCAGGAGTCTGATCAGATCCGATTGATATTCCTGCAATAACTGGCTACACACTTTGATCAGCTCCAGGCTTCCCATAATCCTCTGGTCTCACAGCCTTTTCTGCAGCAGGCTCTTGCTCCTACACCTACCTATCCCCAAGGAGCCCTGGCCCCATATAGACATTTACTTTTTCACTGACCTTTCGAACAACTCTGCTGTTTGCTCTCTGTTCGTCATGACAACTGGGCCTCTCTGATTCCATTGGCTAAATTCTCTCACAAAAATATCAGTTCCAGCTCCTGGAAAACTCTCTACTTTATGATCTGTAGGAGACATCCACAACTTTTCCAATTCCTTGCTCTCCTGATATCCCTGCTTTAGCTATTGCTTAAAGTTCCTTTAATTAAATTTTGTTTGAGTCTGTGAAGGTCTGCAAAGTTTTTAACTTCAAATCACCACCTCTCTAGCCAAGGGGCTGAGTCTCGCTCTCCATAATGATTATAGGTGCCATCTCTAAAATGTGCTCCTAAATTCATTGGCCCTTATATGACCATCTCCAAGATAAATCATGTTTGTTTCAAATTTCTGAGAACCTCAAAATTTACAATTCTTTTCATTTCTTTATTTCTTAAACTCCTCAACATGTTTCCCTGGCCTGCTCCTACTACTACTCCCATATACAAAGACAACCAGTAAAATTTAAGAGAGTTAAATCTTGGACTCATTCCTCCAGAGGCATACTCCAGTGCCTCATTGATTGGAAAGGATATGGCTTTGAGCAGTCTTGGATATCCACATTGGATGTCTTCTTACCTCATGTTGTAAGAAATTACCTTTTTAAAGTTGGTTTCAGACATATATGGAGGCCTCTTAAGAGGGGGTTCTATTAACCTACTTACCCCCTGCATTCCAACATCATATCTGCCCTTATAGCGAGTGGCCACCCACACTTACTGGTCTTCCTGTAATGCCTCTGCCAATCAGTGCAGATTCCAACCACAGCCAACCTGCATAGCTTCCTCCTTCCAGCAACAATCAATCAGTGTGGCTTTCTGCTCCTGCCCTACCTATTTAAACTTGGCGCAACTCCTTGCTTTTCTCTCTGCATAAGCTACGCTTTACAAGCGTACTACCATGCCCCTTTCTAGTGGGTTCCTTCTTGCCTGTATCCTGTACTTGTGCTTTGTGTCCTGGTTATCTGTGTCCGCTGCCTGCCCTGACTTTTGGTTTGTTTCCTGGTTTTCCAAGTCCGTTGCATTTCCTGACCTGCGTATTAAATCATGGTTATCTGTGTCTGCTCTGACTTCTTGCCTGTATCCAGCTGTCTGTTCAAGTTCACTGCCATCTTGTGTTTATCTGTTCATAGTTGCTTGATGCTTAGGTCAAATTGGACCCAGGGGTCATAATCAGGGGTCAGCATGCAATGGAGTCCTTGTAAAATTTTGATGGCTCTTGGACTCTGCGCCTTGGGATACATTCAGCCTGTATAACGACAAGAAATTTGAACATGAAATAGAATGCAATATATAGCTTAAGTGTGTGTGTGTGTGTGTGTGTGTGTGTGTGTGTATATATATATATATATATATATATATATATGTATGTATGTTTATGTCTATATTTATATACAATGACCCCATTACTGTACATATTTTTTATTATGTCAGAAAAACTAAAATCCTTGCAACATTTTCATTAAATGGTGTCCTTATGCTTCTACATGCCATATAAAGAAAAATAACTAAATGTTCATCTGTATGCTCACTTCTCTTCCTCAGCATGTCATAGCTAAGGAGATGTGAGACAATAAGTAAAAAGCTGGGTTTATATGATGCATTGGTACTTTTCTCTGCCTTTCTCTTGCATGAACTATACTGTCAGTCAACATGATGTAGTGGAGGGGATGAGCTTATTTACATAGCCAGAATGGTGACAGGGCCTAGAAATATATTTCAATATTGGCTGTTCTGGCATCCGCTGGTTATATTGTTAGTGATTTAAAATATTTTTCTTAATTTTACAGTACAGGACACAGGAATTGATTAATAGACCATGGGTTATTCAGGCAATTGGACTCGGAGAAAAGCTTTGCTGGGACTGCCTCCCAGTGTATCCATATAATTCTCCCCCCACTTCATGAGGCTCCAGTTTTTTGCTAGTGTTCTTGGGTGAAGGACCCCTTCTTGAAAAAAATTTTTCAACATTTTTTTTTTTCTTCTTCGACTGATGCTTCTATCAAGATCTGCTTATTGCGTTATGGTTCACTAACAGTTTCTGGATTAGTGACCCTTGGTGAATACCTTGGGAACTATACCTGGACCCAACTGCAGTGAGGTCAGTCTGTAATGTTTTCTTTGGCACTGGATCCTGCATTTGCCGCTCACCTTTGTATGTGGTACAATAAATGTAGTTAGCTGCAGAATGCTATATAGGTCCGGGACCATGGTCCACTCATATGGTACCCAGACCCTGAAGGCCTCTGGGAGGTATGCTGGACAAAACCTGGATCCTGAACAGGACCAGTGATGTGGGCAGGGTAAGACAGGGTTTTCCTGTTCCTTTACATACTGGTTGCTGTCTTTTTCAATCGTTATCTGGAACTATAGTATGCACCGCAGTGCTAAGCACATAAGTGGATTTGAAGGCACGGGTTATGGGGTATTAAACTTTTTTTTATTTTTTCCTTGGCTTTTGTCTCACTTTATTCGGCCCCATAGGTAACATAATTATATTGTTTACCTATTTCAATTAGTCACTCTTTTGTTTCACCTCACTCCCGAAAGTTTCTCTCTTGCTAGTGAGGTAGTGCTAATAAGATGCCAAACTGAGCACTTTTGACTACCATCTTCCGCTCAGGATGCAAACTGATCGTTTGCTGTCTCACCTCTTGCCTGATACCTCACAGGAACATGAACTCTGTTAGCATCTGTGTTATGGTTTCCTCATATGGGATATGCTGTTGCCCTCAGTCAGCATCTATTCCATGATTCCCAGTCAGGGGAAGATCCTCTCTCAGCAATGGCAGAGTATAGGCATCTTGGGAGCAGGAGCACATGGGACAAATGGTGATGTCAACATTTCTATTGTTTGTGTTTTTTTATTAAGAATTTGGTTCTTTATTAACAATAACTGTGTTTGGTTAATTCATGCCATCATAATTTCCGTAATTGCTAACTGTTGCCTTAGTTCAGGGCACCTGATGGAACTCCCCCAAATCCCAAAATGGTCCCCTTTTCATCCTTCATTCTTGTGTAGTACAGTTTCATTTAAAAGATGGCTGCCACTTTCTTTAAATCACTCTTAAGAGACTTGACTTCTTATTCTTTAGCCCACTGAGGAAATGCGAACACGTCTTTACTCTGTTTAATCCATATACCATACAACATCTAACATTTCTTTGCAATTCAGATGATTCTTCATCATCAAAGGTTTGCACATTAGCATTTTGCATTTATTTTCTCACTAATTACATATTTTGCATCTGAAAACTCACTTGCCAGCAAACAAACTCTGTTGATGCCTTCTGCTTTAACTATATTGGGATGTTAAATCTCCAAAGTGATGAGAGTTCTCATTTGCAAGATACTTACAGTATCTGTCATACACTTTGTATTACAAGACAAGAGTGCAGTCGTCTTACTCCAGATGCTGCTAAACTAAAAATGAATTCATCATTACCTCTATTCTAGCGGGTTAGGATATTTTGTGCAAAATAATTTGTTAATTTATGTGTACTGAAAAACCATACAATTAAAAACGGACATTGACATGGTTCATGTGGCAAGAACAAACGAAAATGATAGAGGTTGGATTTAAAGAATATAATAGTTAAATGTCACCTTTAGAGAAGAGCACATGTCAGCGTTGAGTTCACCTGCTGGTGGCACAGGGGTTCACTTTGCAGATGGATGCAGTTCCAGTGTCCACCAGCAGGTGTCTCCCAGAAGCCAGCAGGTTCTGATCAGCCACACCTGGCTCCAGCTGACAGGTAGATATTTAAGGCTGCTCCTCCCTTCCCCCAGGGCGTCACTATCCTGTCTGATTGCCTCCTTGCTACCAGACTGCGCCTGATAACTTTCCTGTACCTTCCTGTGTCCTGATTCGTCCTGCACCCCTCTGCCTTGTTCCATACTCTTGTACCCAGTCGTGTCCCCTTCCTTGCATCCCTGTTGCCTTTGTCTCTGGATGTTGTAGATATTGTATATAGATAGCAGTTGGGTTCATTAGTTATTCTTGTTCTTGTTTGCTGGAGTGGTTTATGCTTTCACTAGTTGCCGTGTATGTTTATTGGTGTGTGTTCACTGTAAATAAGTATCACTTTAATTGATAAATACTTTGTTTGGTCTCAGTTCCTCTGTGTAGCTATACGTGGTCTGGTGGTCTTTGCTGGCTGACCCTGAAGCAGCCACAGTAAGGTTTGAGAAACCTGGATTATCTCTGGGTCACACTGATATGAATATGTGGATATTCAGTGTCATGCCATTTTTTTTTTTTGGTGATGTGTGTTGACCCATTCCTTGCATGGCTTCCCATTTGAATCCATGTCTACCTTGCATCCAAGTATTTTATAAACTCACAAAGACAAGAGAAGTTTTTGGCAGTAGTATAGCTACACTCCAGTATAGTTGGCAGAGTTGTATCCCAGGTTCTTTTCCCACTAGTGCAATGGCAGCTAGGCAAATGGCAACATTCACTCCTCTGGCTCAGAATACAGTCTAGGGCAGGGATATGCAATTAGTGAACCTCCAGCTGTTGCAGAACTACAAGTCCCATGAGGCATAGCAAGACTGACAGCCACAAACATGACACCCAAAGGCAGATGCATGATGGGAATTGTAGTGTTGCAACATCTGGAGGTCCGCTAATTGCATATCCCTGGTCTAGGGTTTGCCTTTTTCCTTTTTATTGCAGATTAACTTGAATGGGGCTTAGGGAAGCTGTGGAATACTCCAGAACACTGCACAAGAATGTGAAACTCTTCCCTTTGCAGCTACTACTTAATACAGTCGTTTGAGCAGTGGGAAAGTTGACTGCCAATGGTGTCTCAGTGCTATGTTCCAGGCCAGACAAGCCTTAATTTAGTGTACCAGGGGTTAACAGCAGCAACAGTCACTAGGATCCATCTCTTTTAGATCTGTACTCATAGTGTCCCCAGAACTTGAATGTTCCCTGTGACTAAGCTCCAGGGGGTGGAGTGAAACATGTTGGGGTGTGGCCTTGTTGGAGTCCAGGCTAAAGTTGCTACTCCATTCACCTATACAAGACATCTTGGATATGCAATTTCCAGGGACTACCCCCTTTTTTTTTTCTTGATGTCTCACTGATTTCTCTGTGAAGCTTCCCGACCGGGCCCACAGTAAAACCCCTCTTCCAGCTCTCACAGGATTAGCAGCAGAACAGGCATTCCAGCTATGCACAGCTGGGACCTCGATTAAACAGGCAGGAGGTTTAGCTGGACTGCTATGAAGGGGGCATCCTTTCCTGCTAGGAACTTCTCCTGTGGAAGAACCTTACTCTTCCAGGCTCTAGACTATTTATGCACTCCCAGCCACCATCTGGGCACCTTCCCCTAGGGATTGACTGGTGCTGAAAAAATATTCAAGTTGCTCATTTGATTCTCCCACTGACTATATATTCTGAAAGCTTCCAGAAAATGGAAGGAAGCAATCAAACTTGCAAAGCCCATGGCAAACTAATTAAGCCTAGCAGCCTGTCTGGGAGGGAGCTACTATTTTAATTTCCATGTCAGCTTGGCATAAATGTCATTCTGCCACTTTCAGTTCTAGGTGTCCTTGTCAGACATGCTTAGCCCTATTTCATCAGCTATGATGTATACTCTGCTATTCACTCATGTGATCAATGAAGATTACAAACTGTTAGAAGGATGCAGATAATTTGGCTTCAGTGTAGACAACACATGTTGGCAGACCAGGGATGAGAACAAGATCGGCATCAGGTTTTTTTTTTTCTTTAGACTTTTTTTCCTTTTCACCTGTTGATCCTTCCAGTACTTATTTCTCAACAGACCAAGCTGTCCAGCACAAGTGTGATGCCGCGTACACACAAACATTTTTCGGGTTGTAAAAAACGACGTTTTTCAGGCTCTAGAAAAAAACAACTTCATCATTAAAACGACGTTGCCCACACACGATCGTGGAAAACAAAAAGCTCTAGAAAAGCGCGGTGACATACAACACGTACAACGGCACTATAATGGGAAAGTTACATTCGGATGACGCCACCCTTTTGGCTGCTTTAGCTGATTTCGCTTTTATGTCTGTTACAGCGTGATGAATGTGCTTACTCCATTACGAATGGTAGTTTTACCATAACGAGCGCTCCCGTCTCATAACTTGCTTCTGAGCATGCGCAGGTTTTTCACGTCGTTTAAAGCCCACACACGATTATTTTTTACAACCCGAAAAAACACATATAGTTTAAAATGTTGTGAAAAAATAGAGCATGTTCGAAAAAAAAAATTGTCGTTTTTCAGAACCCGAAAAATGCTCTAAAGCCCACACACAATCGTTTTAAATTACATTTTTAAAAAACATAGTTTTTTACAACCCGAAAAATGATCGTGTGTACGCGGCATTAGAGCTTGTTCACATGTGCGGCAGCCCTAGTCGACCCTCTGAAAAGTGATCTACAGAGCTTCGCTTTTCAGAGGCATTTGACAGTTGATATGCGTTTGATATGTTGCCTCTTCAAAGTTTGATTTAACTCTGTATATGCCACACTTCTGCACCGCAATCATGCGTATTGCAAAAGTTTGCAGGGGCTTGATATGGGGACACCCAATAAGGCATTCTCCCTGTGTATCCATTTACACACAGAGCCATGGATCACCCCTGCCCCCTCTGTCTCCTGATTGGCTCAATGGCCAATGGCTGTCGCTGCTGCCAAAAGCCAATCAGGAGTGTGAGGCCCCGGAGAGCCAAGGCTCTCGTGGACATCACTGGATCGAGAGGGGGCTCAGGTAATTATTAAAAGAATAGAGACTCGACCAGTTCCTTCGATGGTATGGGCACTCTGAATGTACCCAACTCAACCCATATCTACCCAACTCAACTCGGCTTGGGTACAACCTGCTGGATTTTACATGTGATTATCACTATTGGCTGTCATAGGTGACAATAATCACTGTCTTCTTCCAGTGATGGCAGCTTCCCCTGCAAGGAGAGGACAATGGCTTATTGGGAGGGATTCCCCTGTCTGCACTGTCTGTGTTGATGGAGGAATCAAGCAAATTGTGACTGTAGGAAAGAAATTCATACTGTCTATGGCCTGCCTTACTGTTACTGATTTTTTTTTTTATGATATAATGTCTTACAATATTCTTTGTCTGTGCACTAATGCCATGAAAATTATGATACATTTCACTTTTTCTAAACAAAGTGATAAATCATGCAGCCTATATGTATACATGTTAGTTCTATTACCAGGCACGCACACACATACAACAGTTGTGCCGCGTACACACGATTGGACATTCCGACATCAAAACCGTGGATTTTTGTCCGACAGATGTTCGCTCAAACTTGTCTTGCATACACACGGTCATACAAATGTTGTCGGAAATTACGAACGTCAAGAATGCGGTGACGTACAACACTACGATGAGCCGAGAAAAATTTAAGTTCAATGATTCCGAGCATGTGTCAAATTGATTCCGAGCATTTGTAGAATTTTTGTGCGTTGAATTGTGTACACATGGTCGGAATTTCCAACAAGAACTTTTGTTGTCGGAAAGATTGAGAACCAGCTCTCAAACACTTGTTGTCGGAAATTCCGACAGCAAATGTCCGATGGAGCATATACACGGTCGGACATTCCGACCGTGTGCACGCGGCATTAGCATCTCAAAAAGATGATTCAGATATAACCACTTTTTCTTCAATTTCTCTACACAATACAAAACATTTTCCTGGGTTAGTAAGTGTGACAGAACCCACGGTCACTGTGTGTTTTGGAAGGGACTGTGGGCGGGCCTCTTACCCACAGATTATGGCCCAGAAGAGACTGGAGACCTGAGGACAAGCTGGCATTGAGATAATGTAATGTAATCCTACACCCCTTCTCCCCCATCCCCCCCTCTTGTTGCTGTGTTTCCTTGTGTTGGGTCATGGCACATAGACAATGGTCTGGACTGGAGACATCTCTCCGCAGGGGATGTGTATTGAGAGGCTGCCTGCTTACCATAATCCCTTTATGTTTATCTGTAGTTTCTGTTTCAATGTACAAGTGCTCAGTTCCCATTGGTTGTTCCTTGTCCCCTACGCCCTCCCCTCTATGACAAAGCTAAGGGGAGTGTCCCTAACTGTGTGTAAAAGTGTATGTCTTGTATTTAATAAACAGTTTATGCTCTGCATGTTTAACCCTCAACACCTGTGTGGATTGTCTTGTGATTGAGGGGTTAAGGGCTGGTTATGGCGAATCTGCAGGCTGCGGGTGCATTTGGAGGACAGGAGACACAGGTCTGGCGCATGTTCCCACCTGGGGTATGCGAGATCCATCACAGTAAGCTTATTGCATTTGCATTAGGAAATTGGATGAGATTGGGCAGCTTTACATTAACAGGATGATGTTATCATGATTTAAAACCTAACTGCAGTCAACATTTTTTGTAAAAGTTTTTTTTAAGAGTAGGAAGGGTTCAAAATTTCGGCTCTTAAGTTGGCCGCCATAGATGGTTTGAATCCTCACAGGTTCAGCAGGGATCCCAAAATACCAGATTGCTCGTCTATAAGTCGTTCAGAACACGGCGGCATGACTGGTAACAGGAAAAAAAACCTGGGAATCAATCACTCCCTCCCTGAGGTCCCTCCACTGGCTGGCCGTAAAGGACCGAATCACATTTAAAACCCTCTGCCTGACGCACAAATATGTACAAGGAATCGCCCCCCAATATTTATGTGAAAAAATAAAACATCACAACCCCCAATCGCGTTCTTCGATCAACTAACCAAAATCTACTACAAATCCCCAAAGCCCGATATAAGACCAAAGGAGAACGAAGATTTGCAGTCCAAGGGCCTCGACTGTGGAACGTGTTACCAACTAATATCCGAACAGAAGAGAATCACCAGGCCTTCAGGAAAAAAACTCAAGACCCACCTATTCTGAAGGCTAAATAGAAGGACATGGATACCTAAGCACCTTGAGGCGATTTAGTTTGCATTTGTAACGATATCAAAGTTTTTCACTCACTTACTCTCACTCATCGGTTGGGATTTAATCCATCTATAGACAGGCTGATTGCATCAACTTGGGTACAATCAGCATGCCCGATTTCGAGCATGCAGTTATTGCCAGTGGCTATTGCCGCACGCAATCATCATTGTGTTCTCATGGCAGGGATGGCTCCAACACCAGAAGAACATAATAGCTCTGCGGGAGGGACTCCTCCATCAACACTGTGTTCATGGGGGAATTGAGCAAATTATTTATATTTTTTTTCCTATGCAAAATATCACATAATCTACACCATGCCTTATTGTTTGTGTGTGTGTGTGTGTGTGATCCTCTTGGAGAGATTTCAGTGCAATGTTTGCCATGGTGACATTAGCACAAGACATTAATGGAATAGGGGTTTCCAAGACTGGAGGACACAAACAGCAATCAAAATCCAACACAGTTTTTAACCCCTCTCTGATCAACCTAAAAAAAAAATGTATGTCTCTTTGCCATTGGGGACTTGCTGTAACTGGGAGAGGAAGTGAGGTAATTTATTTCCAGTAGAGACAAAGACAGCAATAATACCCTAGCCAATGTTCCAACTCTTTCCAAAACTAAGGGCTGGTTTACAACATGTTAGTTGAGCTGCACTGTTCTGCATTCATGTATGGTTAATGATGTTGCCATTAGTTCTTATTTAAGATTAATAATGTTCCATCAGTTCAGTTAATTTTTTTTATACGTAGCCAATTTATGTTTTTGGGAGGAAGAGGGCCAGAATTTCCTCTATTCCCAAATATAAATTTATGTGCATGAAATTGGAAATTGGCTTTAGGAATGAATACTGCATGATCTTAATTTAGAAATCATTTGCTCATGTGATATGGCATTGGTGTTCTGTTTTCAAATATTCATTTTTTTCCCCTAGATTCTACTGGCAATTTAGAAGTTCAGACTGTTTTGCCTGGCTTAGGAAAACCATTCCAAATTGAATTTAAAGACAGTGGCTTAAGCTACCTAGAGAAACTGACGCTGAAGAAACACAGAAGGTATGGTGTGTTTATTTTCTACCTAAACAACTTTACTTTTAGTAAGCTTACCAGTGTCTTTCATTCTAAATAATATACTCGAGTATAAGCTTAGTATTTCAGCACATTTTTTCAAAGTCGGGCACCCCTTCCATAGACTCCCATGTTAAATGGTAATTTCTCTGGTAAATTTGGGGGCCCGATACCGAATAGCCCCCTGGACCTGAAACTTGGCACACTCTACAAGTGTGCAAAGTTTGCTGTCTAACGGACCTACGGCCAGGAAGCAACGATTTTTCAAAGCCGGGCACCCCTTCTATATACTCCAATGTTAAACGGAAGTCTAGTCATGGACACAGTGAGGCATGGGCACAGTGAGGCATGCACATGGACACCCTAGGCTTATGCTCGAGTCAATACGTTTTCCCATTTTGTTGTGGTAAAATTAGGTGCCTCGGCTTATATTCGGGTCGGCTTATACTCGAGTATATACGGTAATTATTATATATTATAATTTATATAAATCTAAATCACAAAACCTGCTTGTATCCAATTGGCTTCAACACAAAATGTGATTGCTGCAGCACCACCCACAATACAATACAAAACTAATGAAAACAGTCAAGTAATGTCAGGTTGCCATACAGCCATGTCCTATTGCTGGTCGTTCATAGGAATATATCAAATGCTTGGTTTGTTTTTACTTGATGTAAGCGCAATGATTGAAGATTTCTAATAAATGTTCTGGTGAATGCATTACTTATGGGGAGAGGTATAAGGAGCACATGGTGTGGTATGAAGATCACTATCTACATCAAGGACTTTTTTTGTGTTTTATGATGCATTTACTTAGATATTCACTACCGTATGGACTAAACTGTACACAATTTTTCTCTTTTCTTTTCCTTTTTCACTTGGGTGTATTTTATAACCTTTTGTTGTGCACTAACTTTTTCATTATTATTATTATCATCTTATTTATAGAGCTCTGCTGTCCACCTATATTTGGATTATGTAGTTTGTTTTAGGTGAATTGGTATATTTATGTTACATTTTCAAAGTGGCAGCTACTGTGCATGTGGGTTTATACTTTCATATTTATATTTATTTTTAAATTTTTGATCACTGATCACATTATATTTCTGTGGCGCAGAGATGAATGAGAGTATGGAAAATTGTTTTTGACTACTCATTCACAGTTGTTACTATATATATATATATATATATATATATATATATATATATATATATATATATATAAAATATATGTAAAGCTGCCCATTCACCTTGGCAAAAAGCCTCCAGTTCCTCCTAAATTCTTGGGCTGTCTTGCATGAACTGCACGTTTTGAGATCTCCCCAGAGTGGCTCAATGATATTGAGGTCAGGAGACTGAGATGGCCACTCCAGAAGCTTCACTTTATTCTGCTGTAGCCAATGACAGGTCGACTTGGCCTTGTGTTTTGGATCATTGTCATGTTGGAATGTCCAAGTATGTCCCATGCGCAGCTTCCGGGCTGATGAATGCAAATATTCCTCCAGTATTTTTTGATAACATACTGCATTCATCCTACTAGCTCACACATCCCTAAAACATCAGCGATCCACCTCTGTGTTTTATAGTAGGAATGGTGTACCTTTCATCATAGGCCTTGTTGACGCCTCTCCAAATGTAGCGTTTATGGTTGTGGCCAAAAAGCTCATCACTCCAAATGACTTTGTGCCAAAAGGTTTGAGGCTTCACCTTCTCACAGCCATGTGGAAAAAGGTGTGCCCCCCATCCAGTATACAGTGGTTTGGCAGAATCGCCGAAATTCAACAAATGGAGAATCTTACTATGACAATGAAAGATCAAGATGAGAGGCACCGGACGATATGGGCTCCTTATATGAGTTATAGGGAGGAGATAACAGAGGGAAATTAAGCTGAAACGGGGGGGGGGGGGGGGGGAAGAGTTGGAGCTGTCTTTCCTTTTTTTTTTTGTGGGAGGGAACAAGGGGGGTGGTAATAAGGATGAAATTGGAGGTAGAGTAGGTAAAGACAATTCACGTTAAAGTAAGGAACCAGAAATGGATATAACCGTATAGAAGATAACTATATTTAGAATGGTAAATTGAAATAATATAAAAATGTGAAAATTATAATGTGAATATGAAAATTAAAAAAAAAAGACGGTTTGAGGCTTGTCTCTGTGCTGTTTGGCGTATTGTTAGTGGGATACTTTGTGGCATTTGTGTAGTAATGGATTTTTCTGGTGACTCAACCATGTAGCCCATCTTTCTTCAAGTGCATCTTGAAACAGCCACACCACATGTTTTCAGAGTCCTCCATTTCACCTAAAGTTATTTGTGGGTTTTTCTTTGCATCCCAAACAATTTTCCTGGCAGTTGTGGCTGAAATTTTAGTTGGTCTACCTGACCGTGGTTTGGTTTTAACAGAACCCCTCATTTTCCACTTCTTGATTTAGTTTGAACACTGCTGATTGTCATTCTCAATTCTTTGGATATTTTTTTATATAATTTTCTTGTTTTATACAGTTCAACTACAGTACCTTTTCCCCACAGATCCTTTGACCATTATTTTGCTTTCCCCATGACTCAGAATCCAGAAACGTCAGTGCCACACTGGATTAAAGAGGCAAGGGTCTGTCAGGAGTCCAAAAACTGATTGACCTTTTATACACGCACACTAATTACAAGCAAACAGATCACAGGTGAGGATGGTCACCGTTAATAGCCATTCAAACCTCTTTGTGTCATCTTGTGTGCATGTTATCAGGCCAAAATTACCAAGGTATGTAAACTTTTGATAATATATATATATATATATATATATATAATAGCTAATTGTCAGGAACGTTACTTACCGAGGCCGAGATGCCAAGGGCGGCTCACCTTTGCGACTCGATGCGATCCACCCACTGGACTTTGAGACAGAAGGAAGGACGCACCAAGAGGCACCGGGTCCAGTGGCAGGAGGGAATCCAAGGTGGACCGGAAACTGGATAGCCAAAGCTCACTGGAGGCTGTTCAGAAGCACACAGGAAATAGTCCAAACAGGATATCCACAGATAAGGTTTCCAGTAGCAAACACTCCAAACACTGCAAACGAACCAGCAATTTGCAAGGAGGAAGGGGCTGGTTTAAATAGGCCGCTCAGGCCACTGATTGGTCCAAAGTAGCATGAGTTCAGAACCAGGCTCCGACGGACAGCATGAAGAATATCACTGAGCAGTGGCTCAGAGGCAAAGACCTGGACCAGCAATAGAGAGGTCCTGGGTTCAATTCCACCCAGAGCCAACTGGGGGATGACCATGCCTCGCCGCCCGCTCGGCACAGTAGCGATCATGACACTAATTGACTATCAAAACTGCTGATACATTTGTTTTGTATGAATGGTGAAACATTTAATGTTCTCATTCTATTACCTCTACAAGTCAAATTTTGTTCATTTGAAAGAACAAAATTGATTCCGGAAAATACTGCTCTATCTCGTGTTCCTAATGCATTCTTTTTACAGACCACTAATATCTGACCTGCAAAGAGAATAGTAGGAGAACATTTCACTTTGTTCTATTCGCACATGAATGTAGCAGCAGTTTCTCTCAATAAAAAGCTATTTTTTAAAATGTACAGATACTTCTTTTATAAATGTGCCACAAAACATTTAAATTTGCACCAATGACTTTATAATTAATAGTGCTGGCAACAGTTCAAATGTTTTTACATGCTTTTGTTCAGTTCTGTTTATGTAAATAATATAGAACTAAGTTCATTCTTTATTTTGCAAACTACAATTTATTTAGTGATTGAACAAGGTCTTGCATTTAATTAGTACATTAAATTAAACTGTTTGATTATAACAGTTAGCTACAAATGATGATTTTGGCAGCATTGTGAAAGAAGCCTTTATGAAAGAGGCATTTGCAGGAAATCTTTCATGTAAAAAATTGTCTGAATCTTGTAGGAATCCTTAAGTATACACCAGTTATTTTTACACAAGTCTTGCTTGTTTTAATTTCTGCCTGTCCTGGCACAATGCCCACTCAAGCCCCTGTTTTTTTTTATATTCACATATGGATTACAGTGATAGTAAAAACCAACCAGGCACATAATAAGTCAAGCACCAAGCATGAAATCCAGGTTCCAAACAATACTGTATGTAATGCAAAGATGGCAGATAAAGGGATTTGCTCATATAGGCAGAAACATACATGTTAGGTTATTAGTGTACTTCAAATTGCAAACACGTGGGATTCATTTTATGACCACAAGACATATAAAATTGAGTAGTATGGTGAGAGCGCACACACACGCACTCACACACTTCATTAAACTTGTTGTATTGTTTGCAGTTGCCCTTCTTTCATTTATAACGCAAGGTAGGAACATATTTGTTTTCTTACACATTGCATATTAATTAGCTGCTATGAAGTGACTTCGTGTATTTAAAAAGTGCTC